>NC_142937.1:28771552-28784052 GCF_046866305.1 Octopus bimaculoides
AGAATGCGAGAAACGAGAATTAGAGTTCACGAGAATCTTTATTCCTTACAACGATCGTTTCGATCCATCCCCCATCGAACCCTTCCAGTGCATAAGACATCTCATAGGGTGTCTTGTTTTAGAGAAGTTACCTGGCTAAATAAATTCGGTTTCGCTTGGCATGTCTTTGTTACCAGTAGGTTATTGGCTATAATGATATGAATAAAACACCTGATGAGATGCAACACAACCAGATGCACAGTATGTCACCTACAAGAGAGTGATACAGGATAAGACGAAACGATTGTTGTGATGAATAAAGACTCTCGTGAACTCCATTTTCAGTTTCCTTCCTTCATCATAAACTCAACGACCACTTCCGAATACCTGAGGTAAATCCAGTGACACTTTTATCAAAACTGTAGATGACATCAGGTTACCTAAACAGAGACAGATACTACTGACCATATACTGAAAGTCCGAATAATTACTTATATATATGGCGGTTATCTACTCCTTATGCAGAGTTTGATCCCCTCTTGTACCTACACCTTAGATCCATCATGGTGTCTGATGTGGCTTTTAAAATCAGACAATCTTTTGAAAAGTCACCCACATAGATTGCATATCCGATTTGGACAGTTCTTATGGATTTTCATGACTCTGGAGGGGATCTCTGTAATGAAGTGTATGCTGAAAGCTAGTATAAGTGCAAGTACTACACATGCCACTGCAATATTAGACGTTAGTTTGTTGTAAGAGGGAAGAACTGGATATTTATATAATTTGTCTGGTTTTATATTTCGTTACCCGGTTTTTGTTAACAACCCATTCTGCGGTTTATATTCGTCAGTCCCTAGGCATGTGCAGCAGTTAAATAAGGAAAAGAAAGAGAGAGGGAAACCATTGACGTAAAGGTCTTCAGTTTGATAAGACCGTTTTTCAGGTTCGATTGTTCAATATGAACATTTCTTTTATCAGTTATCCATCCATATATCTGCCCAGACAGCTGTGGGTATTCCAGTTATTTTTCAAGATTTTAGGTAATTCGAGTAAAAATATTTACATCCCATCGCTGTCGATGATAATTGTGTGGTCGCTGTCTGTGGTGGTGATACTGAGGGCGCCGGATACCGCTTGTGTCGCTGGTCATGGATTGGTCATCATCTCTAGGTGTGGCGATTGTACTGATGGAAGCATATGGTGAGGGCGTGGTCACTCTATCGGTGTCATGATAATGGTTTGTCCTTCTTCAGCGGTGACGGTGGTAGTGGGGTTATCGGTTACCTCCTCTGTTTTGCTGGTTCCGGACTGGTCATCATCTCTGGTAGTGGAGATTTACTGCCGTGAGACCTGGTTAATCTGCTATTATTGCTAATGGGTGGTACATTCCTGGTAATGCGGATAGCAGGTTTAGGTTTCACCATAGATTCATAGATGATTTCTTCGCCTCCAACTGGACAGTTATTGCATTGTTCTCAGTTTCACACTCAAACACCCTGCCATGTTCGTATTTGAGCTTCTGGCGCGAATGCCAAGCGCTACAGCATGTTGTTTCCCAATTACCTGCACAGTGAATTGTCATAAAGAAGTTTTGTATAAATGATTCCATGTCAAGTGCTGCCTACTGGAAAACTGAATCTCCCTCTTTACTGGTTAGGGTATTCCGGGTCTGTTAAGGTATTTTAGTCCCTGGGGAGATAACCCGTCGTCATTAAAATGTTTATACCTTTCCTCATGTCCGCGTGGTAGAAGGTCTATTTTTTTGTCTCTGTATACAGTTTGATGAGTTGTCCAAAAGGGTGATGCTTTCGTGGCTACGAAACCTTTGGTAACTCTATGACCAGAATTCAACTTTTTTGCTTTAAATAATTACTGGTCTGTTATTTACAGTGATTTTCTTCTGTTATATATATATACATATACATACACATATATATATATATATATATATATATATATATATATATATATATATATATATATATATATATATATATATATATATATATATATATATATATATATATATATCATTAAATATGTTCAGTATATTAAGTTATATATATATTGAAATGAGTGCCATGTGTTTATCCTACCTATGCTACCTATATTCAACAATAAACAGTGTATATACTGTATATATGTGTGTGTACGCGTGCGTATTTGTGTCCGTGTGCGTGTGTATCTATTCATACATATGTGAGTGTATAGATATATATGTTTATATATATATAATATATTTATATATATATATACATATATATATATATATATATATATATATATATATATATATATATATATATATATATATATATATATATATATATATATATACATATATATATATATATATATATATATATATATATATATATATATATATATATATATATATATATACATACATATATATATATATATATATATATATATATATATATATATATATATATATATATATATATATGTATATGTATATATATATACATATATACATATATAAACACGTATGTACGTAGATCTATTATCATATGTGTCTATGTGTAATCGTGTTTTTGCATGTGTGTGCGTGTGTGTAATGATTTCTAAACTTGATGTTATTGTCGAATAACATTCCTAAGGTATATGTTACCTTGTCAGTGATTTTTATGAGAAATAAAGAATAAAAACACATTAAGAAAAGAAAAAAAACCATTAGTCGCTGGACAAGTCACGTTTCTGTCTGGTCTTGAACCACTAGGTCTCCTCCCTCGTGCAACGCTTTATTTTGTACTGTTGTCTGATATGCGAACTATTTAATATCAGTCATTGTTATCCAGTTCTTTTTCAGGCAACGCAAGTAATATAGTGTTTTGTTTATGTTGTCGTTCATTCACAATTCAGATCCCACCGTCTAGACATATGATTTAACACATTGCATCTGCGACCATTCTCGTTTGAGAAATGATCTCGAAACATATTTGTACATTAGTGTTTCACATATTAACTCATTAAGTCCCACTGTCCTATAAATAGGACACTAAATCTGAACATTAAATAAGCTATATCAGTGTCCTATTTATAGGACACCAATTATTTCCATTTCTACTTGAAGTAAAGGAGTTTTACTAATAATTTTTTTTCATTTTAACCTACTTTCAATCATCTGTAAGAATTTAAAAGTAATATTCAGATATTTAAGTACTCTGGGATTTAATGGGTTAAGGCCTTTGCGCCATGCCATTTGAAGGCGATTCTGCTGCTAAGTCAAGAAGGTGGTTCAAGGAATTAGGTGATACTTCGCCTTATAGGATCACGTATGATGTGTTTATGTATGACTGTGTATGTATTTGCTCTTGATATTGACATAATTATGATAACGTATGACATTTCTGTGTGTCACATAGTAATTTTTGTTTATACTTTGTTTAATCTGAGTCTGTAGACTGAAAATGTAACTCTGTTCCAGGCGGAGTCGATGTGTGTGAATCCATAGTGGAGGGCGAGGCCGAAGACGGAGATAGCAGAGGTGGAGTGGTTGGCAAAGCGGAATTAATGGGCAACGCGGGTGTTCGTACGTAGCCGAACATCTCGCAAATGTTCTGTGAACCGGTCGGCCAGCCGGCGGCCCGTCTTGCCAACGTAGATTTTGTTGCAGAGATTACATCTAATGCAATATATAAGGCTGGAAGAAATGCAGGACAAGGCGTTTCTAATGTGGAGCGTGTGCTGGTTGGAACCACTGAGGGAGGTGGTGTTCGTGATGAAAGGACAGTAGTGGCAACGGGATCTTGAGTAAGGTGAGGCTGGGATGGAAGAGGAGAAGGTGCTACGGACCAGTTGATCGCGTAGGTTACTGGCGCTTTTAAAAGAGGCTGAGGATGGATTGGAGGATCGGTGTGGGGAAGGAGAGAAAGCGGTGCTGCGATCGATTAGACAAGCGCGGGCAGGGGCACTTTGGACAAGGGTGGATGGGTATCCTCGATGCACGAACGGGCGGACAAAGTACTGGGACTGGGTCTAGAAATCCTGGCCGCGGCTGCACAAGCGTCGGAGGCGCAGATAACGGGCGTAGGGTGATAGATATATAAATATATTAAAAAATACACGTTACGTGCAGGACATCACCAACAACAGAAAAATACGTAAACTCGCGGGAGATAAGTACAGGACAAAATACTAAAACATACACAATAAGTACAGGATATCACCAACGAGTGAAAAATGCAGTCAACAACTGATGAACGAGTTATCTTCTTTTTGTATTTGGTCATGTTACTTATCCCCTGTACTTAAATGTGTATGTTTCATTTCTTTTCAATCGAACACCATGTAGCCTTATCCACAGTAATTTCTTAAATATAAATATATATATATATATATATATATATATATATATATATATATATATATATATATATATATACAAATTCAGACATTCAGAAAGTAAATAGACACCTTTGATTTTCAAAATCTTATATTTGATATTAATTGGTTGAAGGTGATGTTTTCTTCTAGCTACTCGTCCATAATACCCAAGCTTATGCAGATATGTAACACACGTTCTTGGATTAACTTCTAGCTGTTTTGCAATGTCAGAAGCCTTCAAACGAGGTTCGTTTTCCACAATTCTCTTCGAACAGTGAAGCTTCCTTTCCGAGGGCCAAGGTCGGCCGGGACGAGAATCTGTTGATTCTTTTCCTTGGCTTTTGAATTGCACTATAATTCTATTAACAGTAGCAAGAGGAATTTGAAGATTTTCGGCAATTTTTCGCTGGCTAACACCAGCGTCGGATTGCCCAACAATACGACCTCTTTGAAAATGTGACAGTTCTACAGAATGTTTTGTGCCTGGCATGGCTACTCTTCGCAAATATTTAATATAATGGCACCTGGAATGAAAAAGAATAATTACATTGTAAATTCTACACTGCTGAAAACACATTAAGTTGCTTAGATCAGACATTTTGAAAATTAGAGGTGTCTATTTACTTTCTGCATGTCAGTATATATATATATATATATATGTATATATATATATATATATATATATATATATATATATATATATATATATATATATATATATATATATATATATATATATATATATATATGTAAGTATGTATGTATGTATGTATGCATGTATATGTGTGTGTGCGTGTGTGTATCTACATGTTGGTTGTTTTCGTTTATATGTAGATGTGAAAGAGATAATTGAAGTTGTTCAGAATTAACACATTACAACGTAAGTCTATCCCACATTTCATAGATCATGCTTTTATTTTACTTGATTTTTCTGGGGTGTTTTTTTTTATTTCGAGGCATTAAAAGCGATAAAGAAATCAAAAGTCGACTCTGTTCCAAGTAGGCCTTACTCTTCCGCAATTGTTCGCGTTTTCTGAATAAAGTGATTAACGCAAAGCCAAAATATTTGCTGGACGTTTGCCTCTGGACATTTAAGTGTTCCAGCAATGTGGGGGCTGACATAGGTTCTGTGATGAAAGAACGTTTGTTTTGTAGCTTGGTGTAAATGTGTTATTGATGATGTTTATGATGAACTGAACAGGGAAGAAATAAATACAAAAGAGCACTATATATTTTCTTCTTCTTCTTCTTCTTCTTCTTCTTCTTCTTCTTCTTCTTCTTCTTCTTATTATTATTATTATTATTATTATTATTATTATTATTATTATTATTAGTAGTAGTAGTAGTAGTAGTAGTAGTAGTAGTAGTAGTAGTAGTAGTAGTAGTAGTATCAGTATCGCCTAGCTGTGTTTCTAGAGCGTTGTAAGTTCTTTAATTAACTTGTTATAAAAGGTTCTATACTGTATTTTGTTAGTTAAATCGTTTTGCAAGCCAGCTGTCCGCTCGTGGGTGGGGTTGGGGATGTCGTTTGTTAAGCAAAGCCTCATTCTAGGGGTGATACAAAACTTTGTGTTAGCAAATTTCTTCGAAAATTTCCTTCAAAGCCAAGGTACCGAGGTGCCGGGGTGCTACGATTGGGGTTCAACGGCCCACTTATGGTTTCACTGCCCACAGAACCAGAACAGAAGGGTAGAAAGAAATGACCAAACAAAAACACCACAATCCATGAGTCGACGACGACGACAACAACAATAACAACAACAACAACAGAAATAATGATAATAATAATAATAATAATAACAGGAAGTGCAAAAAATCGTGATAACTGGAACGACTCATGTACTGAGAAGAGCATTATCGCTGTGAAAACAACATCCATTCATGAATTTTTTTTTTTTGTTTTCTTAAATACATGTTTTACCTGTGAATTTGCGTGTGTAAACTGGGAATGCATACAATGAGTTTCTCTGCCCTAGGTGTACGGAAAACACTCGGCGAGAAATGGAAGAAAATTTGAAGAAAGAAGATAATAATAACAATAATAATAATAATAATAATAATAATAATAATAATAATAATAATAATAATAACTGACGAAAACAATACCTATTGTCATAGGTGCCCTGGGAATGACAGCGAAACGGGCTGATTACTACCTAGATCAGATTCCAGGAAACCCCAAAATGGCTGAAGTTCAAAAGATAGTGCTCATGGGAACTGCCCATATCCTACGTAAAATACTGTCTATGTGATCTCAAATTTTAAAGCAAACACATAATTTTCTTATGGTTTCTTAAACATTCACTTGAACAAAACTGTACAAATTCAAATATATGGTACCCTAGGCATAACACCTACATGAACTTTTAACTTGTTGTCTCTTGAGGTCTCTGGGTGAGACTCGGATCCAACTTGTACAAATGCAAAACAAAAGTCAAACATAAAATAATAATAATAATAATAATAATAATGATGATGAGTGTTAAAAGATGGGCTACAACAAATATTCTGCTCAATACCACAGATTCGCTTGTCAGTTGTTTGACCATAACCAGTTGAGCATGTCCCTTGGTGGCTGACGATATGTGCATCTCTGATTATGAGCAGAAGTAGTGGGGGTGCATCATAGCCATGTGTTGAGAGGAATTCTTGGGAGTTTGGACAATTCACCTTTGGAAATATGGGTGTTGTGTTCAACATCCTTAAACACCCTTATTCAGGGACCTTTTGAGTGGGATGGGCTACTCGACCTGATGAAAATTCTAACTGGGCCCCGCCTACGAGGTCATGCGCTGTTTATCTTGTTATGAGATCACCATGTCGTGCGCATTAGGTTGTGATACAATTGCCTGGTCTACCCTTATCAGACGGGTAGTCATGATGTGTATAATGGGCTACGTAAATTTAACGGACGGAATAAGGTTGAAATTATCAACACCAGGGTGGTTTCACTCTCCAGATATGGAGCAGCGTAAATCGCATGGTCTGTAGACGAACTATACAGCTTAGACAGAAAGACTAGGAAGTTGCTGACTAGATATGGAATACTTTACCCAAAAAGACAGATTGTATGTACCAAGGAAAATGAGGATGCGAACGTAGCGTTATATCAGAAGCAAACAATATAGCATGGTATGTCAAGAATGCTACAGAATCGCTATTATTGGAAGTAAGAACGTGAAGCTTGTGTAGGATTGATGATTGCAAAGATAATGCACTGTACAAGGAATTGAGAATGAATGAAACTGAAAATAGGTGGATAAAGAAAAGAATGCATAGTCAATTACATAGGGATGTTGCAGGTAAGACAGACACAGCAAAAAGATGGCTCGCTATCGTTGACTAAAGGTGATTTAAAACCGGAAACGGAGGCTCTGATCTGTGCTGCCCCAGAGCAAGCATTAAGAATCAGTTACATCAAATACAGAATAGATAACGCATCAGAACAAATGCTGCTACGCATATTCTCCTGCGTGCTAACGATTCTTTTGAAATATGGTACAAACCAAGCAAAGGGAGTAAGTTGATTACATTGGTTCTAGTGGTCAGCTTATTCTTATTTTATAGACCCTGAACGATTGGATGGTACAGGACCCCCTCGACAGTATTTGAATGTAGAACGTCAAGTAGGAAGAAATACCGGTAAGCACTTCGTTGGACGCTCTAACCATTCTGTCAGTTCTCTAAGATAAAACAAATTGAGGAAAGCAGCCGATTGCTTTCAATCGAGTATATGAGAATTGTATAACAATAGCACAACCGATTATAGAGAAACAGTGAAAGATTTTATTGTCAACCACTATGTATATCACTGCATATCTTTCCCGCTGCGTTCTACGGAGAAGGGTTTTAACACTTTCAGTCTTTCGTAATAACTATTACGATGCGTCGAAACGGTTTCCTTCGATTAGCTACGTTCGGTTGCTTCGAGTTTCACCATTAATTTTACATTCTGTGGTGACCGTAGTTTGGAGCAGAAGTCCAACAGACTGACTATAATTTTCTCCTGTTCTCTCGTATTGAAAGTTCAGAGGATCCATCCATCTAACAGTCTGCGTTATATTTGTGTGTGTGTATGTGTGTGTGTGTGTGTGTGTGTGTGTGTGTGTGTGTGTGTGTGTGTGTGTGTGTGTGTGTGTGTGTGTGTGTGTGTGTATGTGTGTGTATAAACTTCACACAGAACATGGAGAGAAAATTTTTTGTTAAGAAAATACGTAGTTAAATATATTTTAATGTCATGATTAGCGGAAGCGAAACCGGTCAACAAACAATATAACGTATATTATAAATTATATTATAACTATGTAAAGTATGTGCATTTTCCTTCTTTATTATATATATTACAACTCACCACGTGGGGATAATCGAAATTCCTCCCTTTCTGTTTATATATATATATATATATATATGTGTGTGTGTGTGTGTGTGTGTGTGTGTGTGTGTGTGTGTGTGTGTGTGTGTGCGTGTGCGTGTATGCATGCATGTATGTATGCATGTACGTTTGTCTGTGAGAGAGAGAGGATAGGGAAAGAAAAAAATACCTAGGTGGTGAATTGAATATGTTACCATAACAACTTCCAACAAATTCTGGTTATTTGACTTTCACTCGTCAGTTTGTGTACTATAGATGTTAGAAACTATTTACGCTCTGCTAGAGACAGCTTCATAATCAATGTCTCACATGAATGAAACGGACTTTAGGAAACGCCTTTTTTTCCTGCCTTCGCACTCTCCAGCGACTCCGAAGCTGTTAGGGTGGATACTAACAGAATCTTGTAGACATCAATAACTGAATTAACATGTGAACGACGCGTAATATCTACTGATCGATAGCAATGAAAGCTCATGTTATATGCCAGGGCCCTGGTACACTCTCACCACTGTCAGAGTTTCTGGTGTTGAATGATATTCTAGATTGTTTTTGATAGTTTAAAAGATAGGTGACTGAGAAATATGTAGGGGTTAGGAATGATATATAGTAAAAAAAAATAATAATAAAGGAAGAGAGGAAAAATTTAACGTAGAATAATGCCATGTAAATAAAAAGAACTCAGAAAATACAATCCTTACATAATGTGCACGAGTTTCTGAAAACCGACCGCTGAAGATTTCGTAAGTTTAAACGATCTGTTATTCAACAAGTGTGTGTGTGTGTGTGTGTGTGTGTGTGTGTGCGCGCGTCTGTCTGTCTGTCTGTGTGTCTGTGTGTGTGTGTGTGAAAGCCAAGTTTTTTTCATTTTTTCTTTTTCATTTTATTTTCCTCTTAATCTCATTTGTCGTAAAACGTGGTTTTGAATTCTAAACTCTCCTGAGAAGTCTCGTATTAAATTCTATAATTTTGTATGACAACTACTGAGTCATTTCTTTCTGTCGTGTATCTATGCATGCATTAACATAAGTGCACACAAGCATACTTACATATATACATACATACATACATACATACATACACACATACATACATACATACATACATACATACATACATACACTAAAAATAGAACTGTAAAATGAAGTGACCAATATCCTATGTGTCAGCAGCGAGTCATCAGGAAGTCCTGTTTTCCTGGTGACGTCTCGTACAACCTGAAAGCAGCCGGACTTACATACCTCAAAGAATACCCGGATGTGAAACGCTCAGAATATTAAAAAAAAAACATGCGCTCGTATATTTCAAGAAGTCTTGAAAAACATGTAATATCGAGATGAAGCGAAGCCTCTCATGGACTCGTGGCCATTGCATTACATCACCGTTCGAAGCTTATGCATTTGCAATCCAAGAACAAGTGATTGTTCCGAAATGCCTGATAGACACATGAGACAGTGAAGCCGTTGGAGCTCCAATATACAACAGAAATGTAGATTATATCATACTTCTGGCGATGGTATCACATATGTGATCAGCAGCTAGCAAAAAAAAATGTCATCATTCTATTACCTCTCTGTGTGAGATGACGTTATTGCAAAAAAAAAAAATACAATGCCATTCGAAATCAATATACAGAACTCCTCTACCATTGCATACATATACAACCATCAACCCAAGAAATACCGGTGGAGCATTACCATAAAAAACATATGTTAAGTATAAAGATAACTAGCTGGATAGTGTTGTTTGTGACAGACAAGTGAAAGTAAGTACCGTCTTAGAAGTCAGCTGCCTTGGTGATGTATATATATTTTCGAGAAATAGAAAAATTATTGACAACAACTTCGAAACGCCCAGTTTCTATGTCCAGATTATAAATTTACATTCATGACACGAATAACAATTCGTGCCCTTGGTTTTGTGAGGAAATGCCTAAATGATAATCTGGTTAAGTTAGGGTTTTCAGAAGAAAATAACCACTAACTCGCTCTTAGCAATCACAATCTGTAAGTGGAACAACAAATCTATGCACGACTTTTCTCAAATTTGAAATGTGGCATTCTTTTTGTTATCAAAGATGGAGCTTTGTATCTTTGTGAGAAGCGAGCCTTTTCATTAAGGGAAGAATTTAAATAATTGAAAACACAAGACAACATACATACACACATACATATATGCACACATACAGAAAGCTAATTCCTAATTCGAAGACTACAGATCTAATTCATCATTGTAACTTCAAAAATCGATAAAATTTTCCAGAAGTGTATCATTTAAACATATATGAGCATGCCTAGATATGCAACTATATTCATGAGAATACATAAATAAAACATACAAATCAGCACATACATACATACATACGCTGTTGTTGATGTGGAAATTCCAATGAAGGAGCCCTGGATCTAGGTTGGAAAACGGTTCTTAATTAGCAAGAAATCTTGAAATAAACTGAATAATGACATACTTACGTACGTACATACATACATACATACATGCATACATACATACATACATACATACATACATGCATACATACATACATAATTAGATAAAATATTAACGTTTAAAATTGTCATGGCTTACTTAGCACAGCTGCAAATATTTTTTTCTGTCTCACTTGCTCAATTTCAAGAAATAACCATTTCATGATAAAATTAAAAATTGTTCATAGCCATACATACGTAACCATATGAAGGTGCGTGGCCTAGTGGTTAGGATATTGCGGTCACAACGATAATACCGTTGTTTCGATTCCTGGACTAGGCATTACGTAATTTTTTTAGTAAAATCATTCTTTTCACGTTACTCTCGTGTACTCATCTCTAAATAACTAACCCTGCGACAGACTGGCGTCCTGCTCAGTGGCTGTGCTTTAATATCGATCTTTTATACGCCGTGGAAACCAAATAAACGGTCGTGTCAATCGTAAGACTCGAGACAGTTCTTACTACTTACGCAGTCAGATTTTTCCGTGTGTTTTCGAAAACTGCGGATAAACATTTCGATCCTCATAAGATACACTAGCAACAAAAGTAGGTTTTATATAAACCTGATCTATTGTAGTACATTAAAAAAGATTACAAATGCATTCCGAGAGGATAAAAATGTTTCAATTATTTCGGTAAATATTGATCTGATCTATTTCCGTATATAGTCACATTTTCTGTTTTTAATCCCAGAGGGAGACTTAGCGCGACACTGAATGTGACAAGGGTGGCCCCTTTGTAATACTGGTACAACATATGTTTGCTAGCTAGATGGACTGGAGCAACGCGAAATAAAATGTCTTTCTCAGGGACACAACGCGTCACCCGCAACTGAATTCAATACCGAACGATCGTAGGCCATAGACCCTGATCACTAAACCACGGGCCTTCTTTAGCTGATCTATCAGTGTGTACAATCACAAATGCAAAAATACTTACTGTTATAGTGTGCACAGAGAAGAAAAGATGTGGGAACGGTTTCGGTAAAATGTATCGAGGTTCCAACTCACTACATGGAATTCGAAGCTTCTAAAGGTAATTCTTGAAAACACCTGTAATTTTGTATGAACCCTATTCAATTGACGTGCTTGAGATAGAAAAAAGAGATCCCACAATTAAATATGGCAGAAGCTACGAACTGAAAGAAAATTGTCACCAATTATTCACACTGTACATTTATGAGTGAGATGTATCTCTCATCTGACAGGACATTTGTATCACATGAAGGATTAGAGAATGATATAATAAACGCCTCTTGCCTGGCAACAACGGATGCGTAGCTGAAAGATATCGAAAAATCTTTCAGCAAT
>NC_142937.1:28789052-28799052 GCF_046866305.1 Octopus bimaculoides
AGAATATGAAATATATATGAGGTATGCAGGATAGTGTCACATCATATCTGTCTTTATAAATTAATTGTTTCCGTCACGAATTCGTTTTATTTTATACAGTGGTATTATTAAATTGTAAAGATACTTTCTTTTGGTTGATAGTTGTTTACGTAAAGTAAAAACGAATGAAAGAATGTGAAAAACCTTCAAAACGATTATCTGTGTATAGGTGTTTCCTTATTTCGTTGAGAGATATATAGATCTAAGAAAAATTATTCATATTTAGAAACGGCCAAATAATACAAAAATATAACATCTGCGTACAGATGTTAAGAAGATTTATATTCACAAGATTTAATATACCGATTGCATAATATGTAAAACTTTTCATGCAAATATGTAAGCAGTTTCGTTAGATGTGTTAGAAGAAATTTGTGATGAAATTCATTGTCAAATAAATAGAATGAAACTTAATTGAGTAAGTAACTGTTCACAAATTATATAATTAAATGCATATACTAACCTCCGTAAAAAATAAAGTTTTAAGAAATTCAATATCGGAATAAATGGCAAAATGTTACTAAAATACAAATATCTTGGTTTATTAGCATTTATTGTCTAGTCACACTTATTGAGTCCTCTCTCAAGTTTTAGTATTTATAGAGACGGTTGCTAAGTTTTGATGGCATATAACGGATCGAGACTACCACATACCCCATGAACGGGACACTACTGTCGCAGGGTTTTCAGCTGAGTGGAATGAAGTAATGTGAAATAAAGTGTTTTGTTCCAGGTCTCCAACCACCGCTTGCTCCGGGTATCAAGACTAAACTTACAGTCGTGCGTGCAACAGCCTAATCATTAGTCCCTGCGTAACTCCCAACATTTTTCACGTTTTACAAGCAATCAATTTGTCTTCTCTACTTTCAATTTAATTTTGTTGAGAATGTCTTCAGAAAATTGAGTAATCATCAGTTATTTATTTGCTTTATTTTCACTTGTTTGCTCACTTAAAGGAACCGCCTTTTCCTAGTGGTTTTTCATGTCAGCTGGTTTATTGCACGAAAAACAGCCGTAAGAACATATTTGACCGCGAATGCACGTGGTTGATTACAATTAATTAAAGTTATAGTGATATCAATTTTTTAGCCGCTTACAAACGTGTATTAACACAGGAATGTATACGGTTGTTCGTGGTCTAATATTTAAATCAAAGTGAGACTGCATTTACAAACAGCAAGCTCTGTTTACATATATCTGTCATGTAAATGTGAAAACGTAGAAATGAATTGTTTAGAATGTCGATTAATGAACAGGATGGCGGAAGAAACAGGACAAAAAGATTACAAAAGTTTCGATTCTCTCTTTGAAACTGAGAATTTTGAAAATCTTTTTAGATTACGAAACGCCCCGCTCACTCATGTGTCCATCTTTAAAATTTCAGCGCGATCGGATGAAAAAATATTCGAGTTATAAGCGCACAAAGAACACAGACAAACAGAACGGGATTTATCATATATACATATATATATATATATATATATATATATATATATATATATATATATATATGGGTCTTTATATTGTTATTCCTTCTACATTGGCGTTAAGGATAGATTCTCTAGCTACTGTCTCTGTATATTTAGAAAAGGGCCAACTGACATAGAATTGAGACAATCATCTGTCAGCTCTATGAACGTATGTATGTATGCGTGCGTAAGCATGCATGTGTATGTGAGTTAGTATAGCAGAAGGGGGAATTTCGCTTCATTTATCCATTCCATGCTGTGACGTCTTCGCTATGACATTCCTCTTCATTGGATTTCAATACGGTTCCAATGTTATCGATCTTTTTCGTAATTCATAAATATATATCAGCCAGTTTGCCACTGAAATCTGGAGGAGTGTGATATACTAGAAAGTCTTAGAATCTATTCTCTGTATGTGTATGAGTGTGTGAGTACGTATGTGCATGTGTGTGTGCATGCACATGTGTTTGTGTGTGTATTAAGATAGATACAATTTTATCTCATACAAATATGGATACACGGTCCTTCTCACACATATTGTGTTGAGTCAAATGTGTAGGCCATTGTATTTCTCTGTCTGAAACCACCCATCTGCCAGTTATTTGATCCCACGCTCAAACTAGTTCTTGATCTTCGCAGCGAAAAATTCCTTCAATGAATCTTCCACCTTCGCTTAGTTGATGAAGCATCATTTGCGAAGGCAATGAGCCATAAATCAGAACAATAATCTGAGTGAAATATTTTCCCGCAGTCTAGGCATGCAATCTTAGCAAGTAGTGTTTAAGCAAAGGCCAGCATCTGGAATATATCGCCAAACATGGCCGTTTCGAATACAAGGTGAAGCTCTGTGTTTGGTGGAATTACGGGTGGATAATTGAATACGAGTTCGTTCTGGACGATGGAATCATTGATGCCAACCTGCACTCTAAACAGCTGGTGCAGATGTATGCCATTTTACAGCAAACATACCAGGCATTGGTTAAAAGAAAGTGAGCTCATCTGCAGCAAGACTACGCAAGACGTCATATTGCTCGAATGTCCCGGACTAAACCTCGGGAACTGGAGGGAATCAAACGTGGAAAATTAATGGAATCAACCACCGCTCCTTGAATTCCTACCTTTTAATCTCGTCATCAATTTTCAAAATTTGAATGCTTAACACCCAATGTTTTAAAGCAGGTACATTTATGTATTATACGCTTTCCTGATGTATATATTTGTACATGAATTGATATTTCATATGGATATGAGTATGATGCCAGTGATTTAATTTGATTAAGGGGCCTGACCTTTGAAATTTGTCCTCCATTCTTGCCTATATTCTTATTGCTCCTTAAAAGCGCTAATGCGTTGCGCTGTGTTAAAGGATATCCATTTGATATATTTCTCATAATTATAAATATATAAAGTAAATAGAAAATGGAGAGATATTGATCAACAAAAATTGACTAACATCAATTATTACTTTTTAATTCAATACAAATAGATTGTAGCCCATCTAACAGCTGTTTCTGCTTCCAATGTATTGCCATTGAAACTTCTAAAAATAATAATCATCATATTTGGTAATACATCCGATCTGGAATATGGAGCGTCATCAGAGTGAAGGAATGAAATGTTTAATATATTTAAATCATACCATTTTGCAAAGTAGATGACTAAACTTAAAATAGTAATTCGTGGGTTAATTTTTCTATGGGGATAATAGAGTGGATAATTAATTAAAAAGTAAAGCAAAAAATTTACGATAACGGGATACGCCAATAGGTTTAGTCAAAAAGTGAGTGAGTGTGCCATAACGTTTTGAAGTATAGTAGTAATTAACAGTTTATCATCATAACGTGCCCAACAATTAATTTCAACTATTTACTGATATGCTGTAAAGTCCAACCACCTGTTGCCCGTAATGAGATTGACCAAAGTTCAGCGTTCGATATAATTGGTCGGTTGAATTTAAAAACAAAGGGTTAGTTATTAATACCGTTATACGGGTAGATATAAATAAATAAATAAAAGTATGGAAAAGTAACTGATGTAAGTCAATTGTTGTTGATCAATATTTCTCCATTTTCTGTTTACTTTAAATTTGATTCCTGATAAACTCATGTTTATCTTTGTCATTGCATGTATCCTATGAACATAATATGCTTGCATATGTATGCCCAGGGTTAGCATAGGTAGTATAACGGATATTTTTATCCCTTAGACGGTTATATATACTAACCTTATATATATGTATATGTGTGTGTGTCAAAGAAGCAGTAGAAAGGTGACTGCAGACTGTGCAACATGATGGTCTCTACTTCGAATGTTGTGATGCTTTTGAGAAATAAATCAAATGAATTACCTAAGTAAGACAAACACTTGACTCAACACATTAAATGCGCTTAACGTGGAATATTACACTCTCCGAAAATATTATCCCTCTTTGGGCACGAATGGTAGGCATTACACAACGAAGAACAAGTATATTGTTAGCATTCTGCGTTACAATAACAAAGAATTATCTACTATATATCATTAAAATATATCAACAATCATAAAGAATTTGCTTTGTAGAGTTGACTTGTATTCGTAAACAGCATAGTCGTTAGTTGCTCCTCTAACTTCCTGCAAAAGACACATGCAGCTGCAAACCGACTCATTAATTTCAGAGATATGTCCATATCAAATGTACTTTTGTTAATACGTGTGATTGTGCGCTGATCTACGACCCTACACGTACGTGCTTAAGTATGTATATATATATATATATATATATATATATATGTGTGTGTGTGTATGTGTGTGTGTGTGTGTGTGTGTGTCTGTGTCTGTGTCTGTGTGTGCGTATGTCTGTGTGCTTATATATATTTACACCAACACATATACACACAGACACATAAATACACACACGTATGCACATGCACACACTCACTTACACATAGGGCACACATACATATATATATATATATATATATATATATATATATATATATACGTATACATACACATACATATATATCTAAAACTGAGTATGTGTGTCTATCTATCCGTGTGAATCGAGAACTATCCAACCGATTGCATCTAAATTTTACACATGCATCACCCCATGAATATCAACATGTCATTTTTTTTCATTTCGATTAAAACAATATAACACATAATCATTATAGTGACCTATAGTAGAAGACATTTTATATGAGTGTATATGTGTCAGATTGTGTGTTTGCGCAGTCGATAGTACGAGATAGTTATTGATATTTTATACCACGATGACGACGACGTTACATATACGAGTCTGTATGTGCCTGTGAGTGTAAGTATGTGTGTGCATGAGTGTGTATGTCTCTTTCACTCTGTCTGTGTTTCCGCGTTAGGTACGATATTAAACACACAAATCTGCTCATGCATATACACGTGATGACTGACATGCGTGAATGTATGTCTGCATGTGTCTCTCTTACTATATGCATGTAACTGTGTCTGATACTATGAGTGTATCATCACATTGTGTGTATGAATATGTATGTGTCTGTGAATGTGTGTGTGTGCTTGTGCGCCCTTTACGTACATTATTAAGTACACATACGTCTATACATATACATATGTGACGAGAACGGCTGGAAGTGAAACTCTTAACAAAAGACAATTACATGGCTGGTTAAGGTATATAAAAATACACATCTACCGTTCAATTAACAGTTCATAATTATGCATATCATCTGATCTTCACTTTAGTCTTATCATCTGATTTCTCTCCTCGCATATTCTGTAACCTCATCGGTAATTTTCAGGATCCTTCCTATCTCTTCTCCTTTGGTCTTGTCATGTCTATTCTATTTCGGCTTTCTGCCAAATATTAATATATGTATATATATATATATATATATATGCATCACATAAAACAATGCATTGATCGGAGCAGACAATAATCGTGTGTCAGGAAGCCGGAATTCCCATGTCAGGTAATTCTGCTAAAAATCATCAGTGGGAAGTGTCCGGCCACCATTTACCAGTAAGATCTCTCTGCTACAACATACATAAAATAGTAGCCTCTTTTCAGACACTGGTGTCGCAAGTAGCAAACAGGCTTATTAGAAATTAATAATAAGCTACTCATATATTTAACAATTTCGAAGATTTGAAAAATTAGATATTAACAATCCCCACTTTATGATTTAAGAATGTAGTTTTAGTGTCTGCTCCATCTTATCAACGAAGATCATGCTTTCTACCTGAAAAAATCGCAGCTTGTTATGTTCAGATCCATAATTATATAAAAGAATCATTCACGAATTAAAATTTCATTGTTTTCAAACAACTATTACAGAGCTTCCCTTTGACCTTTTGTTGACAATGTGATAAAGTTAAGCTTTTGTTTAACTGGCATGATCTTTGTATTGTTTCGTTCTGGATTTCTTAATGTTAACTAACAACTATATAACAGTCTGCTCCAATATTTATGTCTCTTACACACACACACACACACACTCTCTCTCTCTCTTTACTTCTCTCTCTCACCCAAACGCCCACTCTCATTTTATTTGTAAATTGTGTTATAATCCATGATTTAGTTTGTCAATCTCACAATTGCACAACATTGAAATTCTCATCGATTGGTAAATGTGAGACAAAACGACAAAACTTGATCATGGACCAATATGTCCGACATTTCATGTATTCTACAACAACCTTCAAATGACCTTACATACGAGACATTTTTCTTGAGAGTCTACGCTGTAAATCATTCGGAATCTTTCCATACACAATGCATTTTTTCGCATGCATTATCAGCTTATCTTAGCGACTGCATTTACTTGTGCAACAAACCTCCATTAACATAACGTAAGGTCATATGTTAGTACAATTAATGTTTTGCTTGTTTCTTCGGCCAGTAATTAATCAATACTTTTGGAATATAGTTAATTGAACTATTGGAAACAATTTTGATAAACCACAGATGACTTCAATTTAACAATCTAAGGATAACATAAAAGCCGGTGTGACGCTGATGTTTTTCCTCGTCTGAAAACTGAAAGCAAATACCAACATGATAAATGGCTTTCACTATTACGAATGAACGAACCTAAAGAAGTAAAGTGTGTTAAAAAAATAGAGACAGTTTAACTCAATAAGATAAAGCAAATTATATTAAATACACACTAAAATAAAATATACAATGTTTTTAATTAGATAATTCTCCTAACACTATCTTCTGTCTCTTCTCTCTTTCTTTCTCATCAACTCAAGTTACTTGCCGAGATAAATTTCCATTCATTGTACTTTTTGGAGATACCCGTTATTTAATTTTATAAGCCAAGAACCAGTTTTGCTAAGAATAGAGAGAATCAGCTAAACTGACCCACAAATTCAATATAGCATCTTAGGGTATCAATGACAACATCTAAAACGGTTTTCTCTGAGTTTACTTCGATGTGTTCGCAATTAGAACTACATATTGGCATATATAAGGAGAGGGAGGAAGAAGAAGAGAGAGAGAGAGAGAGAGAGAAAGAAAGGGAGAAAAAAGAGAGAGAAAGGTGTATGTGTGTATGTATGTATTTATGTCTGTGTATGTATATTTGTGTGTATGTGTATATATATGTGCTTGTATGCACCTGAGGAGATGGGCGTACATTGCGGACCCACGGATGTTTAAGTCACATTAACATATATCAACACGGTAGTAAGAAACTTGCTTGTCAACCACATGGTTTCGGGTTCAGTCGCAGTGCGTGTCACCTTGGGCAAGGGTCTTCTGCTATAGACTCGGGCCGACCAAAGCCTGTGAGTGGATTTGGCAGACGGAAGCTACAAGAAGTCTATCGTATATATATATGTATATATATATATATATATATATATATATATATATATATATATATATATATATATATATATATATATGTGTGTGTGTGTGTGTGTGTGTGTGTGTGTGTATATATATATATATATGTGTGTGTGTGTGTGTGTGTATATATATATATATATATATATATATATATATATATATATATATATATATATATATATATATACATAGGTGTCTGTGTCCTTGTGTCTGAGTTTGTCTCCCCATCAACACTTGACAACCGTTGTTAGAGAGTTTACGTCCCCATAACCGAACGGTTCGGCTTAAAGGCCGATAGAATAAGTACGAGGTTTTAAAATTGAAGAAATAAGCAGTGGGATCGATTCAATCGACTACAACTTCGAGGTGGTGCTTCAGCATGGCCGCAGACTAATGACTGAAGCAGGCAAAAGATGAAAGGTTTATATGTGTGTGTATTTATGTAAGATCTATATTTTTTCATATGATATATATATATATACATATATATATAATCATAAATATACAGGGCTTAGCATGAGTTGCTTCACCAACATACTGAAAATTTAGAAATAGCAGTCAAAGAACTACTGATTCCAAACTACAAATTTTTCTCTAACGGACGGCGTCGTAGTTTGGAATCAGTAGTTCTTTGACTGCTATTTCTAAATTTTCAGTACGTTGGTGAAGCAACTCATGCTAAGCCCTGTATATTCATGATTATAAATGGTTTTACCGATAAAGGTTTTTTTCATACTGAACTACTTGGCAAAATTGTTAATTATTAATTTTATTACTAATTGGCAATTCCCTGCCCTATATCTGTATATTTATATTGATGTCTCTTATTGGATGGTTAAACTGTAACCCTTTTATACGGGACTTTTTATGCGGGATTATTTGTGGCGCACATGGAATAGATTCTTGGGGTGAAGTGTTTGAACTTACTAGCCGATAAATTTTGTGAATGCCTTCCTCATGTGTATTTGATGTCGCATGGTCAAATTCCCATGAGTATATAGACACTTTCAAATTTATCGAACATCATGCTGATGATCGGAGTAGAGTTTCTTTATACTCTTAACCGTGAAACGTCGTACATGATTAACTAAAGGCAGGTTTGTTTTTGCTTTTCTCTTCTGTTTTTGTTCTGTGTGTGCCATAAATATTGCCATCCGTTAGAGAAAAATTTGTAGTTTGGAATCAGTAGTTCTTTGACTGCTATTTCTAAATTTTCAGTATGTTGGTGAAGCAACTCATGCTAAGCCCTGTATATTTATGATTATAAATGGTTTTACCGATAAAGGTTTTTTTCATACTGAACTATTGTTAATTGTTAATTATTAATTTTATTACTAATTGGCAATTCCCTGCCCTATATCTGTATATTTATATATATATATATACGGGAGATACACACACACACACACACACACACACACACACACACACACACATATATATATATATATATATATATATATATATATATATATATATATATATATATATATATATATATATATATATATATATGTGTGTGTGTGTATATATGTATAGTAAAATTTCTTTGTGTATTGTACTGACAGTAGCTTGGAGTGGTCAGATAAAAGCCCGAGACGGAAGATATAAAAAATGTTAAGGAGAATTCAAATAGGTTCAACAATTTATATAAACATATATTGTAAGACTTTATTTTATTCACCTTCTCTTAAGTGCATATTTATTTTAAAATATGTTTTACAACGCCGTACTACATCGCCATTTTACAACGCCTTTTAATACGATTGTAATTCTAAATATCTCCCTATATACCTTTATACAGCTATACTTGTATATATCTACACTTAGATAACTTAATCTCGTGTGTTTATATATGTATATTATTTTTTTATATATTCATGTATTAATTGCCTTTTAATATGTTTTAATATTTTAATGATTGATGCATTTGTATATTTAAAGACTGATATACATCTATCCATGGCGCAATATATGTATTTATATAAATTGTACCTATTTGATTTCTCCTTAACATTTCGTATATGTATATATATATATATATATATATATATATATATATATATATATATATATATATATATATATATATATATATATATATATATATATATATATATATATATATATATATATATATATATATATATATATATATATATATATATATATATATATATATATATATACATATATATATATATATATACATATATATATATATATATATATATATATATATATATATATATATATATATATATATATATATATATAAATATATATATTTATACGACGAGCTTCTTTCAGTTTCCGTCTACCAAACTACTAAATGCTCTCACAAGGCTTTGGTCGACCCGAGGCTATATTAGAAGCCAGTTACCCAAGGTGCCACGCAATGGGACTAAACCCAGAGCCAATTGGTTGGTAAGCAAGCTTACAGACGTGAGGTATGCAGGGATATTGTATCTGCAGTTCCATTATTTAAGCAGAATGGTATAGATATAAGTCCCCGTACCTTGTGTGTAAGCTCCAATAGTAATTGAAATTGGTCATTCCAAGCATAGGATTATAATCAGTGTTACTGGATCGATCCAATAATAGCGTTTACAAACTCTATGCTTGAAATGACCAATTTTAAGTGTACATATATGTGTGT
>NC_142937.1:28804052-28819052 GCF_046866305.1 Octopus bimaculoides
AGAATGCATTTCATCGTTTAATCGTCTAAATAATATGAATACGAGTGCAGTAAACGAGGTAGGACACAGGATTAAGTAAATGCCTTTATTTAATATTGCATACTTGACATTGTTGCAAACTTGAAATACTTTGAAATAAAAGAAAAAGAAAACATATGTGCCACCAAAGAAGGTCAAGCTGCAGTTTCAGTGTCATTAACGAGGAAAACATAATTTTCATCAAATTTATTGTAGAAAAGAAAATTATATTTAGCCGCTGCAGTGTTTTTCACAAGCATCCACAAAACTTGCCTCCCGCACCCCCGCTTAAACTGACATTCACAGTTATGTCACAATTAGCTCTACATTATTCAAGTATTGAGTAAAATCTATCAATTTGCAGTCGATTCCAGTGGAGAGGGAACTGACCAAATTAAGCAATGAAATGAAATATTGTAAGTGAGCGGCAGCGATACAATGCAACCAAAGGTATGAAGGAGGGCCAGAAAGGCATATACAGAGCGAGGGAGTAGGAAATAGAAAGAGGGTAAAAGACCACGAGAGAGCGAGAAGAATGTGTATATTTAACTATTAGAGACGCGTGTTGTCTCTTATCATATCATATGGCTTAATGAAAGAATGATGCATGAAATTATTCATTACCATGGATAGAACGCTATTTTTTGGACACACAAATTCATTGACAACATATTATACAACACACACTGTAGCGCCCAACATGTACATAAACTTATGAACGGCAAAAGCTTATCAGCACATTATCCGAATTTCGTTTTAGCAACATATGCTTCAAATTCAACACACCATTATATTGTGAAATATGATTTAATGTTTGTGAAGAATCGTGGAAGGTGGTTTATTCAAGAATAGAATTTTCCAATATTTTTTCCTCGATTTCGGAATATTTCAAAAGAAAGTGTTATGAAAGTTTCCTTTTATGGCATTCCATAAATCTTTTCGATGACCGTTGTTTTTACGGAACGTAAAGGCTTAACGTTGTGTATTTAATTTCATTACAAACACATTAAGAATGATTTTTCGAAGAAAATAATGTTAAAAATATTCTTCATATCAGGAAAAATGGTTAGATCTTACGATGTCGTTTTATACTAAGTCTGTTAACTACTAAATTCAAATTATTAACAGAAAATCCAGAAATTAAGAATTGAGTCTGATTAAAATATGATCCAAACTACCATCATATTACATATTCTTTTTTTATATTTCTTAGTTTACTGGATTTTTCTGAAGCGATAATGGCTATAAGTGAAAGATAAATATATGATCTGATCAATACTACAGCTCAAATCCTCTCCAAGGAATCGCCGCAATCGTCACAAAGATAATGTCTTTTATCAGAAAACAGATGCTTCGAAGTTGGTGTAGACCTAAAGAATACCGACAGGAATGATGGTCACATTTAAAGAACGCCATAAAATACCACAGTTTAGTACAGTTCTGAGAAATATTTTTTTATGAAGCATAGAATAGGGCTTATTGAAGAATAGAATTTTCCAAATTGTCTTCTCAGTTCCAAAATATTTATGTCCCAGCAAAATATTAAATTTTGTGAAATACTTTCTTTTTATGTCATTCCATAAACGTCTTCGATGAGCATTGTTTTTACAGAACGTAATGGTTCACCAGTGTGTATTTAATTTTATTTCATATATTGAGTTGGCAACAACATTCGTTCGGGTTTTGCTTTTTTCGATTACTTTAACTTTTTCCACTGTTATTTAAAATGAACTCGAATTGATATGAAATATATTTTTATCGCATAGTTTTGTTTATTTTTGTTTTGTTTTGCAGTTCTGATGTTCCTCTACAACGATTGTTAATCGCTTTTGAAATGGAATAAATTTTACCTCTTTTCAGATACATGACAATCGATTGCCAAGTAGAAAAAAAAAATAAGGAATTTATTTGACTTCCCAATGCTTTATGTATGGTTTCCAAAGAAAATGACATAAAAACTATCCTACATATAAGAAACAATGTTTAAATCGTACGGGATCATAATTCATACGAGTAATTCATATTTTGTACGTAATGAAATATTAATGGAAATTGGTTAAACCTTGGAACAATAGTTTCCTGAAAGCTTTTGTACTCTAATGTCCTCCTACAGATTTACTGATTTCTTCCCGCTTGTTCAGTAGATGCTTCGATACTGATATATTAAATCTAACATTCTCCCCATTCGATCTCGCTAGCTTTCGAAAACCTGTCATAGTTAAAGGGCCTCCACTACTCATGACTGTATTGTGATTTTTGACTTCTGTGGGCTTCCCTGTTTTCATAATATTCTATTTGTAGAGAGACCCCCAAAGATTTTAACGGAGATAAGTATCACATTTTTAAGAGACATCATTGACATCATTAGATGAATATAAATATTTTATTAATATCAAAAAACAAAATCAATCTTGAATAGACGAGAGAACAAATTTGGAAAGGGATATAGCTAAATACCATGAGGTATTCATTGTTGAGCGCTCTGATTGATGTTAAATGAAGAAAATAGCTGCGATCTAATAATCAGATAAATAGTACACTTGTTATTGACTGGCTTAAAGGTATATGGTACTAATATATTGCTAATGAAAATTTGAGTAGTTGTATCACTAACTTCCAACTAATAAATCAAATTGAACATAGATGAGCATCGAACGAGTGAGGGAGTATCGACATGCTCACGCAAACTGCTCGAAATCACAATCCACTATCATTTTCTTACAAAGATCAAAGTACATATTGGATAGTTAGATTGTAAAATACGAATTTTGAAAATAATTGACGTCCATAGCTAAAGTTACTTTAAACATATATCAGCCGTATGGAGGCAGACCTGGGGTTAAACGACAACAATAAAAAATGAAACACGAAGAGAAAATAAACACAGCAGCGATTGAACGAAGTCTTCTCTTCCAAAGTGCATTCGTACTCACCGACTGTGACCTTATTTACCCAGTTATTTGCGTATTATTGTTAGGCTTTTGCAATAACAAAATTCTGTATACTCTAGATTTCCGCTACAATATATAATAATGGCATACTTATATATTAAAGCGCCAGATGGTCTGAATGCAAGTATAAAACTCTATTATAAGCTAGTCATATACTAGCTAACCCACTTGATCGTACTATAATATTAGATCTCCTAAACGAAGTAATTATGATAAAAGAATATGATAAATTACAAGTGCAATGCCTGCTGGCTAATATTGGCAAATTTTATTGATTCCACACCAAAAGGACAGCATGATATTTCCTGAATGTTATTGCAAAACATCAAAGTATAATCAATGAAGGGGAATTGTGAAGCATGTGCAGCAATTTCATTTGATGAATCTGACTATGTTATATATATTTAATTAGTTACTCATAATCCTATCAAAGCAAGCGAGTGGAAGCATAAGAAAAGTAAATATTATTATTAGAATATTATCACATTAAAATAGCAGTTTAATCGAAACACATTCTATATATATATATATATATATATATATATATATATATATATATATATATATATATATATATATATATATATATATATATATATGTATATATATATATATATATATATATATAAATATATATATATATATATATATATATATATATATATATATGTATATGGGTGTAGAGAGAGAGAAAAAAGCGAGAGAAAGACGTATATTAGCGTATAATTATATATATATATATATATATATATATATATATATATATATATATATATATATATATATACAGGCACACACAAACACATATATGTGTGTATATATGTGTGCATCGTAATTCATGTACAGAACATTCTACAATTGAGGAACATGTCTGTTAATAAAATTTTTATTATCGCGTTTTTGCTACATCATTTTAATTGATTTTGAAATGAAATTCACCTTCTCAATTCTAAAGTTTATTAACAACCTATTACTATCACTGTGTTTGCTCCTCTTTCAATATGGCGAAACTTCAACTGAATATCATACGACAGAGTAAAAAAAAAAAAAAAAAGCTTTGAAATTCTCGTTACTCCTATCTACATCTCCCATCACGAGACACCTCATTTACATATTTTCGCTTTCTTTGCTTAATTGGATCACATTTGATTACTCTAAAAATAATAACTACTGTAGAACTCGTGTATGACTTGGGGAATAACGATTCATAGGTATTATTGTTATTTCCATTGCTTCTGCTGTGTTTCTACACGTACATATATATATATATATATATATATATATATATATATATATATATATATATATATATATATATATACTTATTTTGTTGTGTAAGTTTATGTGCGTTTAGTCATGTGTTGACGTGTGTGTGTGTGTGGGTGTGTGTGTGTGTGTGTGTGTGTGTGTGTGTGTGTGACGGTGGGGTGATGTGATCAACGGTGTTTTTGTCGGTGTATATATTTGAGTCTGTCTACAAACGAATTGTCTAAAAAATGTGATATCACTCCCAAATATGTGCTTTCATTTCCCTCCCATTATACCTCATACTCTGTTTCAAGTCTCTCTCTCTCTCTCTCTCTCACTCACTCACTCATCCGCTCTCTCTCCCTCTCTAATACACGCACATACATACACGCACACATAAACACAAGCATACACACGAACACACACACATATATATGTGTATGTACTTATATGTATATACATATGTATATATATATATATATACATATATATGTATGTGTGTATGTGTATGTACAGGGAATGCGAGGTGCCCACTAGGGTGCATTCTGTTTACTTGAGTGCAGAGACATGTAACGAAATTTCAAGTAGTGTCCAAACTCCTACAACATATCTCTCTTTATTCCAATAAACAGCCTTCTCAGCAGACAGAGACCCTTTAGAATGATATCGATTCAAGGTAAAATTTGGGAAAAATAATAAAATCAGCCATTTACAAATGAGCAAAAAGACATTCTTCCAATGTAAATAATGAGAGCGAGAGAGGCAGTTCAAACAATAAGCTTAAGTGTATTTGCATGTAGTTATAGTGTAACAGAGGGCAGAACTGGAATAAACAGGACACAGCTAATCATGAAACCATGACTTCGATAAGCATAGCAGACTATTAATATGAAGAAAAAAAATTAGTAATGTTAGAAATATCATTAAGAGAGAACAATTGAATTGAAGTAATTTGGGAACGGAGCGAAGTGACCGATGTAATCACAGAATACCCAAAGCAGAAGGTTTGCTGCGCCGGACATTTTGCAAGGTTCACGGATGACAGGTAAGCCATGCCGTTGCCGAGTGGTAGCCAAGAGATCGGGAAAAGGTCATAGTTAAGTAATTTGGGTGAAGACGGACAAGAATGGCAACATTCATGATTGAATTGGAAGCACTTAGCGATCTGTTGTGTATACGAGTATCTGGTCGATACTGTGATGTGTGTGTGTGTGTGTTTGTGCGTGTGCGTATGTATGTATGTGTGTGTGTGTGTGTGTGTGTGTGTGTGCGTTTGTGTGCGTGAATGTAGGATTGCGTGTGTGGATATGTACGTTTGCATGTACGTATGTATGTATACAATTATTCAGTTTTATTTCAAGATTTCTTGCCAATAGCGAAAGAGCCGGTTTCTAACCTAGATTCAAATCTCCATAGGAATTTCAACAACATGGTACTTTTATATTTATTTTGTTATGCATCCGAGTGTCAATAGTTTGTATGGTCTTTCTTAAGATAGAATTTATATGCTATGGCATTTTATATGTTTGGTTTCGTGAAAATTTTAAATAAAGTGGTCCAAGTTGATTTGATTTTTAAAATATTTGCTGTGGCCAAAATATTGCGTGAGATGAGAACAGTTTATATACGGTCATACGGCAAGCTAAGTGATGTAAGTGATGCTGGTCTTAGCGTCGTTTCGACAGTGTTCGTGGAATATTTTCCCTTTTGTACAGAATCATGTCTATTGTAGCATCAAAGATGAAATGTATTTGACATGCTTAGGCGATCCACATACTTCAGCACTGTAGTGTGATTTTTTACTTCTATGGGCCTCCCAGTTTGCATAATATTTTCTTTGATAGAGAGACCCACCAAAAGGCGCAGCAATATTCAGGTCGACTGCAAAAAGTTGTGAGGAAAGTAAGTATAACATCTGGAGCCACAGAAACATCCATTAATTTATGAGCACCTTTGCCAGGCAGCTGGCGTGTGAATGCCATCTTAAGTTGTTATCCAAAATAACACGTAAGTCTCTTGTATTATTTGACAATAAACTCTTTTGAATTAAGAGGATATTAGTACTTGATTATAGCATCTGTTACAAAGTGAACGAACTGAAATTCTTTATCGTTTAACGCCATTGATCTTTTCTTTTCTCATTGCGTTGCATATTAGATTGGCGTTCAATTTGCTCGCTAACGGATTTTCTACGATAATTTCCTACGAGAGTTTTAATTAAATATGTTTTATAGCATTTGCAGTAGCATTTACGTAAATAGTACAGAGAAGGGCGCTCAAAACGACACCCTGTCGGACACCAGTAGTGATGGTTGCCTACTTTCAGAAAATCTCGTTGTTCAAAAGAGGAAGAGCTGTTTTTTCTCTTTCTTTTCCTTGCTTTGCTTTTTTTTTTCTCGGCGCGCCATTAATTCAATGTTCCGTTTGTTTGTAGCATGCTATGCACGAGTCTATCAAAAACTTTACTCAAGACAAATGATTATTGTATTATCTCGTCCTCTTAATGCATTTAAAATGTCATCAAGCACGGCAGAAGTTGTGCTGAGATAGGTAGATAGATAGATATTATGCATATATACATACATATATACATACATACATACTTACATACATACATACATATATACATACACACATACATATATAAAATAGATGAATATATTGATAATGAGACTCATATTATATGCGCCTGGGGGACGCATATGTGCATGTGCATGTGTGTGTGCGTATATATATATATATATATATATATATATATGTATATATACAGAGAGAGAGAGAGAGAGAGAGAGAGAGACAGACAGACAGACAGAGACAGAGACAGACGGACAGAGACAGAGACAGACAGACAGACTTACAGACATACAGCCAGTCAGGCAGGCAGGCAGGCAGAGACAGAGAGAGACAGATACACAGAGAGAATGAGAGAAAGAGAGAGATTATTAAATAGTGCAATACAGTAGTATTGCTTCCCAGTAAAACAAAGCACCATCAGGTGAAAATAAAAATATAAATATAAGATAGTGGTACAACAATGCACCAATATTTATTGGAAATAGCAGTCGATAATATACGACGCTATAGTAAATTTTCACTGTATATATATATATATATATATATATGAGATGATAGTCTCGCTCAATTCTCTCACTCTCTCTCTCTCTCTCTCTCTCTCTCTCCTCTCTCTCTCTCTCTCTCTCTCTCTCTCTCTCTCTCTCTCTCTCTCTCTTTCTCTCCCTCACTCCTTTCAGACGAGCATATACTGACATTGATGTAGCGACATTTGAAATTTTGTCTAGGTGAATCGAGCCGAAGAGAACTAATCAAATTTACGTTAACAAGCGTAATTTGGAAAGTTCGAAATCTAAGTCCTAGATTATCCACATCTGGGTTGTACATTTATTTAATGTTCTTCCTACAGGTAAGAAGGACGAGAATGTGTTGATTCTTATCCTTGGCTTTTGAATTGCACTCTAATTCTATTAACAGCAAGAGGAATTTGAAGATTTTCAGCAATTTTTCACTGGCTAAGACCAGCCTCAGATTGCCCAACAATACGACCTCTTTGAAAATCTGACAGTTCTTTTGAATTTTTTGTGCGTGGCAAATGTTTTGTCTTCGCAAATGTTTAATATAATGGCACCTGGAATGAAAAAGAATAATTACATTGTAAATTCTACACTGCTGAAAACATATTAAGACGCTTAGATCAGAAATTTTGAAAATTGAAGGTGTCTATTTACTTCTTGCATATATATATATATAAGTAAAAGTGTGTGTGTGCGTGTGTGTGTGTGTGTGTGTGTGTGTGTGTGTGTAATATAAAAATATATCCATATATCCATATATATATATATGTACATAACTACATATATATGTATATATACATGCATATATGGGTACAGGACATCAAAAAAACGTTAAACATAATGAGAAACGAAAAATAGAAAGCGAACACTTTTTCTAACAACAAAAAAAAAACCCAGAAAAACGAGATATGCAATATAAAGAGTATACCCCTTTGTCAGTTATCCCTGTTTCATCTACTCCGCGTTTCGAAGGCAAGTACAATACGCGACTACGTTGAAGCAGTCCTTCCCGCAAAGCAAATTAAATAAAATTTGGGATTTTTTGCGGAAGGTGAAATGGTTTGGCGCAAGGCGATAGAAAAATCAATATGAACGCTAGGTAGACGAGCCATGAGAAGAGACAGGAAAAGCACGTCTTTTCTTTAGGAAGGAAGTGGACAGAGAGATCCCCTTTCGCCACGGGTCAGCGACGAGAGAGTTAAGTAGGAAGAGTGAAGTAGGAAGAGTGAGAGAGAGAGAGGCAACGGTGAAAGGGGGAGAAGAATAGAGAAAGGGTGGGAGAGAAGAACAGAAAGGATGAAGAACAATAATAATAAGAAAAAGATCGATAAATACCTTAGGAATGAGAACCCAGGTTCGAAATTTCCCCAGGATACCTGATGAAAGCTGGAGGGTATATCAGCCGAAAGGTTGTGTTAACAACAAACAAAATGAGGACGGATATCCGTCAATTGTAAATAATGTAAATAATGTAAATAATTCCTCGTCCCTTAAATATTGAACTGTTCTACCGTTTAGTTTAATTCCACTTCTTGATTCATGGCAACTTTTTTTATGGAATACACACTATTACAAATGTTCTGCTCCGATTTCCTCTCTGGGAATAATTCCTATGCTGCTCTCAACAAGGCTGTGCGTCCTAAAAAGTGTCATTGCTCTACGTTTTCTAACGAAGCGATTTAAGGGAGAAAACAGCCCAATGCATTCAGTTGTTAAAAACGTTGTCTTGGTAACAACACTGAAAATAATTCCTTGTGGTTTGATCCTAATGGAAGAGCTAATAGATAATGCCTAGAAAACAGTGTTGCTCATTTTGCTTATAACAAATTTACTTCAACACAAACAGTATCAGCGTAAAATGCATCATGAACAGAGTCAGCACCAGCAGAAAGAACAATACCATTGACGTAAGCAACAATTGTTTTTCTATACAGATGGAGATTATATCGATAAGTAATATGAAGTCTAAGGCGATTAACATGGTAACATCCTTCATAAGTTGAAAAGCTGTACAATATTAAACACAAGTAAGGTGAAGAGTTGGCAGAAGCGTTACCGCACCGGACAAAATGCTTTCTTCCCTGTTTACGTTCTAAGTTTCAATGCAGCCAGGGTTGACTTTGCCTTTCGTCCAGTCGGGATCAATAAAATAAGTACCAGTTGTGCACTGAGATCGCTGTAATCGATTTATTCTCCTCCATCGAAATTCCAGCCTTGAGCCAAAGCTTTAAATCAATATAACTAACACAAGGCGGCGAGCAGGCAGAATTGTTGCTGCGTCGGACAATATGCTTAGCGGCATTTCTTCCGTCTTTATATTCTGAGTTCAAATGCCACCAGATTTAAGTTCACCTTTCATCCTTTGAAGGTCGATAAAATAAGTACCAGTTGCACCCTTGGATCAATGTAAGCAGCTTAGACCCTCACCCGAATTTGCTGGGCGTGCGCCAAAATTTGAAACCAATATTAAACACAAGTTGCGCCGAATTGGTGCATTTGTTACTGTGCCGGACAAAATACTCAATTGCATTCCTTGTGATTCTTTATGTTCTGATATCAAATGTGATTTCAGGATCGAAAAACTACTAAGTTGAATGAAATCGTGTTCGTCTTTCCTATCCCTGTGCCAAATTTCAAAGAGTATTAGCACAAGTGCTTACAATACATACAACAGAAGTTCAGAATGTTGTACAAATTCGTGTAGTGCAGCCACTCTTTTACAATGCCAGTAGTGGAAATATCCATGTAGTATGTTTAGCTGCAATGCTCATCTCGTAAACAATGGATGTATGCAAGGTTTTCAATAAGAATACTGTTCCTCCAGAACATAAATATCTATTTGATCTGTAAAACACAGATCTAACATCCATTATGAGATGATGTAGAATGTGCTACTAAGACCACTAATCTAAATAGAAAACTGTGTATGAAGTGAAGATTGCTAATGACGTTTGTTTTCGGAAAAATGGGAGCGTGATTAATTAATTATACACGCGCACAAAAGAAAACTGATCCGACTGATCCTTTTCAATTTCAGATATTGATGACTTCAAACGAAAACAGAAATATTTTCCAGGTGGCCACAACACGATTTCGTTTACAATTGACAGCTTAACCAACGCTGCCTGTTTGGATTTGAAGAAGAGTTATTCTTCGAACACTTACGGATCATTTACATAATCAATGATTATGGCGATCGTCACGGGCTTTCAATCTCTGCAAAAAGGTTTACTATTTCAGATTACTGAATTCTGGCAGGGAAAGCCAATAAGGCCCACCTCTGCAGAGATAATATTCTTGTGTATTAAAAAAGACGATTTTAGTTTCAAATCTGGACAAAAGACCAGCAATTTTGGGAAAGGGATAAGTCGATAACATGGACCCCACTGTCCCCCAAATGGTATTTATTTTATTGACTCAGCGGGGGATGAAAAGCAAAGTAGACCCTGGTGGCATTTGAACTCATATGTAAACTCGGAAGAAATGCCGCTAAACATTTTTCCAGTTCCCCCGTTTTGATTTCAAAAGGCAATATCAGAAGATCTAATGTACGGAGGTCCGCTGGCAGAATTGTTACCGCGCCGAGCCAAAATACCCAGCGGCATTTCATTCGACTTTACGTTCAGAGATCAGGTGCCGCCGAGGTTGACTTTGCCTTTCATTCTTTCTGGGTCTATAAAATGGGTATCAGTTCTGTACTGGAGTCGAAGTGTTCGATTTACACAGCGAACGTGCTAGCCTTGTTCCAAAATTTGAAACCAATACTGCAAAACTAATTATCATTGCTCCGACGTCAAAAATGCAACATGCTGAGACATGAAAGTTTGTATAATTTTAATACCGATATAAACAGGGTTTTCTAAGTATTGGTAAAGTGTATCATTTGACTCTTTTCATGAATGACAAGAAAGATATTAAGTCTTTCATTCAATTAGTGTGTTATAAATATCTAAAAAAAAAAAATAGACATAAGGTAAATGAAATAGGCAGAAACGGGGGTAAAACAAAATTATTCAATTGATAAAAAAAATTAAGTTTAATCTCATTAACTTAAGAAATGTGTGGGTGTATCTTCAGTTAGTGATGTTTGGACAAAATTCTCATTCAGCACTTCAATGCAAGTAAATACAAATTCTTCTAAATGGAAACATCAGATATTTCTGCCGGTAAAATATCGTTCTTGTGCTTATTGAAGCCAAATAAACGTTCTGATCAACACCACAAGTTATCGGTTGAAATCATGCGAGGGAAAATCAAATCCAATTTATGCATGTATGTGCACGTGTGTGTGTATGTCTGTGTGTGTGTGTGTGTGTGTGAGTGTGTGGCAGACTTGCATTTTATCAAAATAAAAAGAATCACTATTGTACACTCACAACTGACAAAAAAATGTACCTAAACAAAGCATTTTACAAGTATTTTGCATTATCGTCTCAGGCTTTATGTATTCCTTGGTCTCAGTAATAGGGTCAAACGGATATCAAAGACATTCTATCCGTGCCTTCCTCACTTTCTGAACTGTGTGTTTACATTTTTGATGAAACTGTGGTGTGATTCAATGTGGAAATATGCGGAGTTTATCGGAGGTTGATCTAAGTGCATAATAATCCCTGTTTTGTCATCTCCGTTCATGTTCCAGAGAGGAGGATTGTACACTGGTCACTGAGAAATCATTACAATTAATTATGGACATTAAATTTCAAGAAACGAATTGAAGATGCACTTCATTCAATAACCAACATCAATACAATGATTGAACATATATGTGTGTCGAGAAGTGTTAGTTGTTTGTGGTAACGTATGGTCTCATTTTTAAAGACATACATCGTTACTAAAAAGTAGTTTTCATATAAAATTTAGCACATACTGACTTTTTCTTTGTTTTTATTCTTTTCTTTCATCATTTTGTTTGTCTCATGAATTGCAGACTGTCTAAGTACATTGCTATTAAGAAATGGTAATACAACATTTTACTGTCATTACATTTTCTATATTAGAGTTTCAATCAAATTAAAACACTTTCTCTCTTTTTTACCTCAGTAAGAAACCAGACACTTGTAAATATTTTATTACATTTCTAAAATTATTATTGTTACTAATACTACTTTAATTTTGCAATATTATGATATAGTTTTTAACCAGAAACTGCGCATCTTAATCTAAAGCTACAATATTTTTCCAGAATAAGTTAGAAAGTTTCTTTTTATATTAATGAGATTTTCTGTTAAATATCTGTTGAATAGATAGATAGATAGATAGATAGATAGATAGATAGATAGATAGATAGATAGATAGATAGATAGATAGATGGGGGTCAGATCTCTTCTTCAGGACTTGTGGAGGAGCGTGTATTGGAAAAGCACCACTGTTGCTAAATAACATGCGATCCACGGGGAAGGACTTAACATACACATAGTGCACACCCCTGAAGAAATACATGTTAAGAAATAATAGTACAGATAGCATCTTGCGGAGCACAATATCTAAATGCCTCAGCAATGACTTCGAAATGTGCTCGGAGGCCTATGTGGTAAACGAGGAAATCTGCAAGTAAATGAGGGGCATCCTATATTGTGAGAGCCTCCAAGAAAACAGTGCATTCATCTCAAAGAACACATGTGCACAGCGATTTTGATGAAAAAGCACCTAGAGAAGTGCCAGACCCAGGATTTCATAGTAGCCCTCAGGGTCACTCAATGCAATAGATGCAATCTTAGATTCATCCAAGCACTCCTTATCGAAAATCTGATACCAGCTGTAACACAAAAGAGCTATATGCAGCAGACTGGTTAATATAATCACAATCAGTCTGCACGTGTCACCGTGCACTCCCTCGCGTCTGAGCAACAATCTTTTTTCATCCCTCGCTTGATCACGTCCTGAAAAACGAGTCATAACAACGAAATATGAATTACCACTCCATCTTATGTTTTGTTGGTATTAGTTTAGTGATTTGTGTAGCTTACTTTATATATCATTTGCCATTGCTCCCGCCTGACCACGAACTTTCTTATATATAAGAGTTTAGAGAAAATGGAAGTGAAAAAAGGTAAAGGAAACACCGAGAATGAGTGCTCAAAACTGGTGGATAGATACTCTTTATTTGATATATAAATGTGTGTGCACGTGGGCGTGTACGTGTATGTGTGTATGTATGCGTTTCTCTTATGTGTTTCCGTCACCATGTACCTTTCCCACAGCCGTCGTATATGGTCGATGTCTTCGAGGTTGCGAGTTTTCATACAAACGTTCCTTCATCTGCTTTTTCCGTATTTATCTTTGATGTTTGAGGGAGCGGGGCACCAATGCGCTAATCTGTAATTCATACCGGGATGTTAATTTATCGGCTACATTAGATTGGAGGGTGTCCAGCTTCGTTTTGAAAACATTCACTTGCACACTTTCACACTTTGTAGGACTTTTGATTATTTCTACAGAGCATTAAGTGGTGTGGTCTTTGAACAGCCAGCTGTCGCAGTAAGTAATTATCATTGTAGATCGAGATGACGATAACATTGGTACACAGCGATAGCGTGCAGCAGAAGCATTTGACTAACTCTCACTGTCGAGACTTCTGCGTTTAAGTTATTTCATAAGGTTCATGTCTCCACACAAGGTCTGTTATTATATTGGCACCAATGGTCCACGCGGCCAAATACAAAGGTCTTACAGGGAGTCAACATGACTGCGTCATTTGTCCTTAATCACCATAGATAGATAGATAGATAGATAGATAGATAGATAGATAGATAGATGTATATATGTGTATATATTTATATATATACTAGCAGCTAAGCCTGGTTTCACCCAGTTGGTTTGGATGATGTGGCTGTAACACCTGCTCTGTGTAAGCGTTCGATTTGTTTGGGCACGCTTACGTTGAAAACCAATTTCAAAATGACTTTGTTTTCTGTTAAAACGCTAAAAATAAAAAAACAAAAACCAAGATTCAACCAAATCAAAAAATAAACCCAAATACTAAGCAAACAAAGATGAGCCATCCACTTCCATTGCGAGCGCACATTTACATATTCCCTTTTATATACACACATATATTCACACGTAGTTGAAACGCTGTTTGATTTATTCTTTTCAGCGTACAATTTTCATCATCCCACTACCAAGTATGACATCATTCCTTCCTTCCTTGTTCATCTATCACCCCTTCCTTTCTCATTCCTAAACATTATAGTAGACTATCTCGGTATCCATGGGAGCTATTAAAAAATACAAAGCCCAGCATCACCAAAGGATCATTCTACACATTTGTGTAATTTTTCGCGCATTTCCACCCAGCCGTTTGACCGTGAAACCCAAGACAAGAGAGAATCGCCCATGTTAAATTTATATGTATACATATATACATATATATATATACATATATGTGTGTGTGTATCTATATATACGTATGTATGTGTATGTCTGAATATATATATGTGTTTATATATATATATATATATATATATATATATATATATATATATATATATATATATATATATATATATATATATATATAGATACATTTCTTTTATTAGCCACACAGGGCTCAACGAAGATGGGACAAATACAATGTAGAGCTTTTCTTTTTGGGAGGGGGAAGGAAGGAAAAAAAAAAATTGGTGGTGTCGATCAAAAGGGATCGTAGGAAGGGAAAAAGGGGCAGTTCGATCAAAAGGGATCGAAAAAAAAAG
>NC_142937.1:28824052-28869052 GCF_046866305.1 Octopus bimaculoides
GGGATTTGTCTCTTTGAAGAAGTGTATTCAATTGATTTTTGTTGTTGTTGCTTCGTCTATTTTGTTTTCTGTAAGCGAATGAATTGTACTTGGTCGCATTTTTTTCTTTTTCTTTTTTTCGTTCTTCTGCTAGGTTGTTTGGTCCCATCTTACTTGTTGCTGTTGGTTTACCTGTCGTTGTTTGCAGCAATGATTGAAGTATGAAGTTTGAATTACCCAGAATTCGTGTATTTTATGAATGCGAATCAATCTTGTATATTCTTATTTTGATATCTTTCCCTGATACTTAATACATGATTGTGCACCTAAAACATTTACACAAGCATATATTTCGTATGACAGTTTTCCTACGTATACCTACTTATCATCATCCCCTCATTCTCTCTCTCTCTGTCTCTCTCTCTCTCTCTCTCTCTCTCTCTCTCTCTCTCTCTCTCTCTCTCTCTCTGTCTCTATCTATCTATCTATCTATCAAGCTATCTATCTCTCTCTCCCTTTATCTATCTATCTATCTATTCATGGTTGTGTCAATCTGCGATGTAAATACGAGAGTATACATTCAAGGGAACTAACTCCAGTATGAATCAGTTATTCGAGTCCTCTTCATTTTGCGAATATAGGCAATGCCCTTCCTAATGACTTTATTTGTACAAGGTGCTGGTGATAGCAGCTAGCATACAACAGATCTCTATATAATTCCTATAGTTCCCAGATGTCATTACGAAACAATATACATGCATATATATAGAGAGGGACAGAGATAAATTAAACAGAGAGATCCTGACATACCAGTGAATTGGATGTTTAACACACCAATTTCTAAGAGTTCTCTTCCTGGGTTTGTTACTGTATATATATATATATATATATATATATATATATATATATATATATATATATATACAGAGAGACAGAGAGAGAATAAGTGTGTATGCATGCTTCTGCATAGATGTAGAGGGACAGTAGAGTTGGTAATTATATATCCATATCTGCATTATTCCTGCGTGGAGATGACTCAAGTAAGTCGTCTGTACAAAGGTACATAATGTAGATCGTAATTTATTACGAACTGGTTATAGTAATGCATTGCAGTTCATGTGACAGGGCCCACTACATTTAACTGGCATGTTACCAGCATTTAAGAGTCGACAGCTCCCTCAGTAGTAGACTTGCATATAATAACTAGAAGCTAGTGAGTATTTTCCAAGTAAACGCTGTGATAAGCCCCGTTAATTTTAGTTATTCACTCACAAAGCTATATGCAAAAGAAGGCTCTAGTTCTTTTTATACAGCTGTCTGTGTAACTTAGTACATACCTCATTATTTTGCTTATTCTTTGTTCCTTAACACAAACACACATTCTTAAGCACACACAACACATACATTTACTTTTTTCAATTACTTGACGTTCTCTTCCCAAATATTTTTCTACTGTATCAAACATAGAATTGTTTTAAAATTCAGACAACTAAAATATTATTTACTCCGTTTGTTTAATCACGCTAGAATCAATTGATATTGACATCAAACAAAATTTCTTTCTACATTTTATCGAAAAATATGATGTACTGAAATTTCCTGCACTCCATTCAAGATACATGGTAAATATTTATAAATCAAGAAACCAACACAGCTCCCTTTGTCATACGTACCGCAATTTACCAGCGTTTTACGCACATGTAGATACAATTAACAGATGCAATGGTCGTTCGACTTCTGAATAGAACAAAATATTTCTACGAACACGTCGATTATTTTGTTTCTTTTGTTTGAAACGTGGTACCTTACCGGAAATATTAAAGGTCATCAAACGACCTATTTAAGATAATGTAATGTTTTTTGTTTTCATATTTGTTTAATTTATCGACCTCATCTTAGATATTTTGCTAAACACCTCACCTACAGTGCACAAAAGATTTTTAACCATTTTTTCAGTTTTAAAAAAGTTGTCCGTTACTTGTGTTTCTATTTGGCACTTCTTCATGTCTTAAACGAACCAAAATTCATTTAAATGCACGAAACGATAAATGTACACTGGATAGTGATGTACAATGAATATATGCAATTGCGCAGCCGTAAAATTCCTTTTATCCTAAGTAAACTCAATTTCTGTGGACTTGAACGGAGATGCTGTTAACCAAAGAAACAACTGCTCGAGATAAAGGATAAGACCCCAATGATGAAGGCTCCAAGGCAGCATTCAGTCTATGAGAAAGGCATGAAAATCAAGCAAGCCTTCTTGAGGTCACTGTTAATGGTTTAAAACAAAGCTGTTTATATACACATTATCTAATGCGATAGGCTTATCACGGAAGACATACATCTCATGATAGTCATATTTCGCTTGGTTTAAAAGAAAACTAGAGGTTACATGGATAGGCTTATAAGGTTCTGGCAATTCTCATTAAAACTGATTACATATCTGTAATGTACATAATCGGGAGGTCTTTAAACTTTAACTTCATCTCCAAGAATGTGGAGATAAATGGTCCTCAATCAGTATTTTTCGCTGTTAAATAATACATTGAATAAATAATTCCATTTTATACAGAAGATAGCATAGTCGCATCTGCAAAGCTTAAACTCATGGCTGTGTTTGAGTGGAATAAGAACGACAATAGTTTTGATGACACTAGCAAAATAATAGGCTCATTGAAACTTAAAGAAATAACAGTCACGTCCTCTTCAGTTCACACTATTCCGTAATAAACATTTTTTTAAATTGAAAATTTAGATAATACATTCCTGTATTCATAAATCCGGCAAAGACAAGAATATCCATCAACGGCTCCAAACAAGCTGTTGCCGGTCTGCGTTGGTGAGACTTGTGTTGTTTAGTAAAATTGCGAAATAGAGAAAACTGAACACGATGAGGGGGAGTAGAAAATTCAACGTTTATGAAAGACGTGTTCGGGGAAAAGGTGTCAAGGTAAAAAATTCAATGCACCAGCAGAGTTTAACATCCTATATGTTTTTATATATGCACACACACACACACACACACACACACACACACACACACACACACACACACACTATATATATATATATATATATATATATACATTTTTAAATATATATATATATATATATATATATATATATATATTTAAAAATTTTAGGAATGGAGAAAACGCATGTTATAATTGCATGTATGCAATTATAACATGCGTTTTCTCTATTCCTTAAATTTTTAAATATATTCAAATACCCCAAATTTCAAGGAGTTCCTGCCTTAAAAACAGGAACTACACCACAGTTATTTTGTGTTTTTTGCTACATTGGTTTCTATTAACCCATTTATTCTATCCGAAGAATTTTTATTCATTAAGATAGAAGAAATACATATAATTAAATATATATATATATATATATATATATATATATATATATATATATATATATATATATATATAGCAATGGTCATATTACCCAATAACTATGTGCCTCTGTGTGTGCTTATTATGCGCACATTTCATCTAATTTGGTGTTTTCCATGCTATTTACTAATAAAGTGTAAATTGTGTATCACTTTCACTTCATTTCCGCAATATCATTACGCTTGTTCTTAATAACCTACTTCATCACCAAATTCCTAATGCATTCATTTTCCTATTACCTTCCGCAATAATTGCCTCGCTTTCATCTGCGGGCATCGTTAGTTGTTAGACAATTGATTTAAATAACCTCTCTTTGTTCTTCACGATTTTCCTTTATCATTCATATTTTCTGTCTTTCCATGACGTTATTCGATGCAACAGCCTCACTCCCTTTAATTTTACTTAAGCATTTCTCACTGCTTTCCAATAGGAATCTTTGTAAAGTAAATTCGTCCGAAAACTGCGACATTGCGATCTAAATGGTTTTTTTGTTTTCTCATAGGAGTCACAAATCCGCCGTTCTATTACAAACACTGGATATGTACTCATAAATTCATCATCTTCAACGAAGAACGTGGTAAACAAGTACAATTTAAAACTAAATTCTGGATTCACATCAATGGATATTTAATGTAATTTCTACAGTTGTTGCTTTAGCTGTTTGTAATTAAATTTTAATGTGTAAGTGAAGCAAATTTCCATTAATTTATAGTTTACAATACGGCGCACTCACTCAGTGACAGTAGTGTTATACATCAAGAAACAGCAGCGCTTTATTTTTAGATACGATTTTATTTATATGCGCTTGAAAATATGCGTAAGTACATAGGTATCTACGGGTGTATATGTAGCTGTATATCTATAAATGAGCCAAGAGCACACGCGTTCACACATGCACATGCACACACTCACGCCCACACACGTCTGCACACATACATACAAAAACAAGCGAACGCACGCACACACCACACACACACACACATACACACATGCACTTGCTTCCCCACCACGTTTCCAGGTTCAGTCCGCTGCGTAGCACATTGTGCAACTGTCTTCTGCTATAGCCGCGGATCTACCAAAGACTTGTGAGTGGATTTGGTAGATGGAAACTGAAAGAAACGCGTCGTATATATATTGTATATATGTTTATGCGTGTATTTGTGTGTCTTTGTGTCTGTTTGTCACTCCCAACGGATGTTGGTATGTTTACGCCCCCATCACTTAACGGTTCGGCAGAAGAAACCAATAGAATAAGCACCAGGCTTACAAAGAATAAGTCCAGATATCGATTTCTTCGACTAAAACCCAAAGTCCAGCATGGCCACAGTCAACTGACTGAAACAAGAAAAAGAATAGAAGGATAAAAGAATGTGTGTGTGTGTGTGTGTGTGTGTGTGTGTGTGTGTGTGTGTGTGTGTGTGTGTGTGTGTGTGTATGATATTCCACAAACTGCAACATCTCGGCATAGCTGGAAAACTTGAAGAGTTCTGAAAGATAGAAGTCAGGCAGTAGTGGCCAATGGGGCCACCTCTATGAAAACACAAATAGTACGCGGTGTTCCACAGGCCACTGTCTTAGGACCACTGCTTTTTATAGTTGCCTTCTCAGATATGCTCTCGCATGTCGGGATAGCCACCCTTGCAAGTTACGGAGACGATACGAAAGTCTCGCGGAAAGTACACAACCCCTTACTCTTCCAGTATTCTGCGATCATATCCTTCATTCTGCTCCGTCTTCGGCTTATCTCATTTCGAAATGAGCTTTTAATATATATATATATATATATATATATATATATATATATATATATATATATATATATATATATATATATATATATATATATATATATATATATGCTAAAAGTAATAGAAATTCTTGGCTTTGTTTATCTTCCTGATTTTCTTTTCTGTTTTTATTTATTTATTTATTTTGTTATATAATGAACAAAGTTCTGAGTGTTGTTAAAATTAATTCCAATATTCCATTAGAGTAGAAATGCGATTCTTTTTTCTGTCCAATTCCTTCATCAATATCTTTGAAATATATTGAAACTTTCTCTTCAGCTGGTAAATGTCATTACAGGATATTTACTTGTCAATATGTACATTAATATTCTCTATTCATGCCATAATGATGAGCATTCTCATCACTGGCAGATCATCATGAGCAGCAGCTGGTGCAGCGACTGCAGCGCCATCATCATCATCATGGTCATCATCATCATCATCATCATCATCGTCATTCTCATCATCATAATCATCTTCGTCGTTATAATTATCATCAATATTATCATTGTCTTTAGTGTTAGCAACAGCAGCACCATCATTATCGGTTGTATATGGTATCTTTACCATCATTATTATCATCATTATCAAAATATAAATCATTATCTTTATTCTGTTTCATTTTGTTTAACTTTTCTTATTTTGTTCCCATCGTCTTCTTCAGCTTATTGTTGTTCGTCTAATATTTATTACTATTTTGTGCTTCCCATCTTTTTCCCTTTTTTTGTTTCATATTTTTCTATTTATTTATGTATTTATTTAAATATCTATTTATTAGAAAAATAGAATACCTATGAGCTAGTAGAATCGTTAGAGAAGCAATCGACATGATGTGTGGCATCTCTTCTTATTCAGTAAGTTCGTGCGTTCAAATCCTGCCAAAATCAACTTTGCATTTCATTTCAATGTAGCCGATAATCTGTTCCATCCATTTAAGCACTGGTATTAATGTAAACGAGGATCCGCATATAATGATTTATATTTTGATAATGATACTAATGATGATGGTAATGTTACCGTATACAACTGATAATGATGGTGCTGTTGTTGCTAACACTGAATGTGCTGGTATTGTGCCAAATTTGGAAAGCATTATTAAGGCGATGTGCTGGCTTAATCGTTTACGGAACGAACAAAATGTTATGAAGCATTTTGTCAGTTTCCTTATGTTCTGAGTTCAGATGCCGCTGAGATTGTCTCTACTTTTCTTCCTTTCCGGTCGACGAAATAAGCAACTGATGAATTCTGTGTTCGACCTGTGTCCTCTCCCTAAACATGCCAGCCTTGTGGTAAATTTAAAAGCATTAAAATCTATTGATTGATACGACACAGATTCATTCTTATTCCTTGTAGAATTTTTGTGGGTAGCGGATTAATACTTCTAACCTTAGATATCCACAAGCTTTCTGTCCGTTTAATTACGACTTCAGGATCAGTCTGAGTCTCCGCAAGTACTCCAACTTAAATTTTCCTGTCATTTCTTTCTCTATTTATTTATCCATTTCCGATATCCCCAAGTACTTATAAGCACGTGTCTTCTATCTGCTTCATAACCTCCCCCGACGGTATCGCTAGCCCATCCATTCATTTAGTTTTGCCACACTTTTTGAGTCCGAACTCCATTCTGATTTCAGCACTGAAAGTATACACCGTATCAACGAGGGAATTGACTTGGGATTCATCTTTACCATACAATTTGAGGTCATCCATGAATAGCATGCGGTTCACTTTTTGTTGGCAGCATTTGAATACATGCGCAGCCTTTGATTTCCTCACAATCAGTGTGACATGGTGATTTCATATCAGGCTAAACAGTGCATGACCTTGCAGGTGGGGCCCAGTTAGAATTTTCTTTACGTCGAGCAGCTCATCCCACTCAAAAGGTCCATGAATAAGGTTTATTTTAAGGAAGATGAAGAAAACACCCATGTTTCCAAAGGTGAACTATTCAAGCCCCAAAGAATTCCTCTCAACACATGGCTATGATGCTCCCCCACTGCTTCTGCTCATAATCAGAGATGCACATATCGTTAACCACCAAAGGGCATACTCAGCTGGTTAAGGTCAAGCAAATGACAAGCAATTCAGTGGCATTGTGCAGAATATTTACTGTAGCCCATTTTTTACTCCAAGACAAAACAATGTACATCATAACACTTCCAATCAGTTAAGATCAGAAGCCATGAGAACCACTGCCTCGTATTACTATTATTATTATTATTATTATTATTATTATTATTATTATTATTATTATTATTGTTGTTGTTGTTGTTGTTGTTGTTGTTGTTGTTGTTGTTGTTGTTGTTGTTGTTGTTGTTGATGTTGTTGTTATTATTATTATTATGATTATTAGTATTAGTATTAGCATTATTAGTATTATTATAAATAGTAGTCATTTTCCTATGCTGTTCCTTCGGGAGAGCACCGAGTACAATATTTGATCTTATGTGTTCCAGATCATTACATTCTGTGTTTATATCCTTGTAAGGTCAGTATAGTTCTTCATCTTGACCGGATCGATACAATCAATCACCTTCTGTTCCTATTAGTTCTATCCTTGTTCCAACGTTAGAAATTTTTTTTAAAGATTTATTGTATTTTTATCTTGCATATTCAGAGTACAACCAAATCAAATTGATATGATCGAGTGCAGATAAGAAGCAACCGTTTCTATAAAAATTAAATTCTAGAATATGTACGAAATGCCCAGCAGGGTGTGTTTATCTGTAATGATTCCAAAGTCACCTGTTACAGCTGAGAACTGAGTGGCCTGAAGGTAAAGATATTGCCCTCACCTTCGTAAGATCGTAATTTCGATTCTCGGGATGGGCGTTGCATTGTGTTCTTGAGCAAAGCACTTCACTTCCCGTTGCTCCCATCCATTCAGCGGCAAATCGCCTAGCGGCCTCCTCACCGCCGGTTTTGTGATATCATTCACTTGTACGACATAGAATGTTACCGGATGTAATAAGATAGTAATATCTAGGGGTTGATGATGATGGTGGTGGTGGTGGTGGTTACTATTGACATTTGTTGTTTAATTATTTCATTCAGTGTTTCTTTGTTTCCCATCATAATTGGTTAATGCAAATGTTCTTTGATTGCTGGTATAGATAGTGTGTTAAGCACCTTAAGCAGGTAATTCTTTGCATGTCGGTTCATGCTAAATATATCCGACAAATTTGCTTTATTTTCCTTCCCTCTGTAATGCGACCTAGACTACATAAAGACTTTTGAATTTCTACGATCAATTTAGTTTTAGCGTGTATTTTATACATTTAATTTTTTACTGCGAGAATTTGTTAGTATATGTAAAACAGCAACTCTTACATAGGTCGTTAGCAATTGAGCTGAAATTCTTTGCGGTATTTATTCGGCTTCTTTTTTCATTCGGCGTTAAAAATCTCGCCTTGGCCAAATTTTCCTTTCCTTTTTTGCGTATGATACGTGCCAATCTCCTTCATAATATCTGCTATCCTTGAACTGAAATGAGAAATCAGAAGCCAATAATTGGCAGAATCTTCACGGGATCGGAAAATAGTTTGCGATATATCTTTCGACTCTACATTCTGAGTCAAAATCTTGCTGGGGTCGTTTTACTTTGCAATTCTTCGGGATCGATAAATTCCAGGACTAGTCAAGTATAGAGTGACTCTGCCCGCTATTCTACTGCCCTCGAGGTATCTGGACTTGTGCCTTAATGAGATGTTTTAAGAGAACGATTTAACCTTGCTGAGGCCTCTATTGATTGGTCCCTCAGCATGGGTCTCTGCTAAGGATAGAATAAAGATTTGCTTTTAGACATTTCTACTTTTATTTGTATTTTGGCTAATGGACTTTTGATATATTTTATGTTTTATCTGATGTTTTAACTTTTACTTGTTTCAGTCATTAGACTGCGGCCATGCTGTGGCACTGCCTGGAAGAATTATTAGTCAAATGAATCGACTCCACTACTTAATGTTTTTTTACTAGGTCTTGTATTTATTCTATCGGTTTTTTATGCCGTACCGCAAGGTCTTTTGGGGCGTAATCACACCAGTACCGGTTGTCAGGCGGTGATGGGAGGCAAACACATAGATAAAGACGCACATACACACAAACACACACACACATATATATATTTACATATAGAAACCCGCCGTATATAAATATATATATATATATATGTATTTGTATATACAAGTACATATATATATATATATATATATATATATATATATATATATACGCCTCTAAAGTGAACAAGGGCACTAATCAGCACCAGTATTTCTAACAGTATTGGTGCTGGTTAGTGCCCTTGTTCACTTCACTGACGTATATTTTTTTACCATTATGTTGCGAAACCACCCATATTATACATGGGAGAGGCTCCCAGTTTCCGTCTGCCACATCCACTTACAAGGGTTTGGACGGCACAAGGTTATAATAGAAGATAGTTGCCCGAGGTGCCGCGCAGTGGCAAAGAACACGAAACCACATGTGCTTGTTAGCACTCGGTCACGCCTGCGTCTATATTGGAAGAGTAAAGAAGTACATTTTCGAAATAAGAAAAAGTGCTGAAGAAATACAGTAGACACATTATTGTAAACAAAGAAACACAAAATTGTTTTTAGTTAAATAAATTGAATGAAAAAAATGTAACGGAAATTCTAAAACTTATTCAAATACTTGTTTTTATACTATTACAACTCTGACTGGAAAATATTTGTGTTGTAATTGTTTGTTTAAATGGAAAATACTTAATAAATTGCATCAACAAGAGTCGTAGCCACAATAGCATTAACTTAACATCGTCTGCAAAGATTTTAGGTCACAAATGAACCTGTACCACGACTCTACTTCTCTGTTTACTTTATAAATATTTAAGAAAATAGAGTGGGTTTACGAGGTATATGAGAAGAGGAGAATGTCATACCACAGTTGTTCACAATCTTGAAAAAGGAATTGAAGTAAAAGATGATCTCTGTCCAAATGCTGTTCCGTTTGACATGAGAAATGGAGGCGAGCCATTTGCCTTCGGGAATGATGGGAAGTGAGGACCGCTAGACTGCTCATAGAATAGTCTCTCAGTACACGGTAAATACATATACGTGTATAAGAACACTGCATTATATCACAGTATATACATCTGTTTGCATGCTAACAAAGGCTTAAAAATACCTGCATAGACTTGCATATTAGCTCCTAATGACAAATTATTACAAGACGATCTCAAAGCTATGTTACGCTAAGGAAACCACCGAGGGCAAATAACCAAAATTCCTTTAGTAAGACAGGCATCCTATACTATGCATGTGAACATAAATTTCATTACGTTTCGTGCGGGAGTAGAATTAAATAAAGTAAATAACGAGATACACAGCAACACAACCATCAGCCTCAACAAGTAGACGCAGTGTGGTGTGAATATATGGGAGACATACATTGTCAATCTATATAGAATTATACAGATATAGTAAAAGATATATATATATATGACTCATGGATATGTATATCAGGGATGTATATTCCAGGTGTGCTACGTATGCACTGCACGCCCATCGAAAATGGGAAATTCATAATAAATATTAACTTTACCCGCGATAGGTGAAAATCTGTGAAGTAGAAACTGCACTGTACTATATATACATATATTTTTAATCATTTTTATAATTTGTATATATTTATTTTATTATAAATGCAAAACAACGCCACAGAGAAACCGTGATACGGCGAGGGATTGTATATATATACATATATATATATATATATATATATAAATATATATATATATATATATATATATATATAAATATATATATATATATATATATATATATATATATATATATATATATATATATATATATATATATATATATATATATATATATATATATATATATATATATATATATATATATATATATATATATATATATTTATATATATATATATATATATATATATATATATATAAAGGGCATTAACTGTGTATCAATGCCTCGCGCTATCGAGGGACTAAATAAGTCGAAAACCTACCAAAAATAAGCAACATGTTTACCGAAAGCGAGGGAATGCAGCTTTTCAAAATTTATCTCTTAAAAACATTATAAATAATTAGAATATATTCAGTGCTGAATATCATTCTGTATAAGCACATGTTACCGAGATGCAACTGGATAAATCTCTTTCAGGGATATATAATTGTGAACAAAAGTCATTGTTGCTGTGATGGCTACATCGTGGTAGGTTGATTCTTGTTTATTTTTATATATCTTGACCATTCGTGTACTGATGAACAAAAGAAGGTTATTTCACAGTTTTTTTCTGTATTTGATTGAGAAACCAGTGGTCTACCGTTGAGTTAAATGTTTTTAAGAGATAAATTTTGAAAAGCTGCATTCCCTCGCTTTCGGTAAATATGTTGCTTATTTTTGGTAGTTTTCTTTATATATTTAGTCCCTCGATAGCGTGAGGCATTAATACATAGTTAATGCCCTTTATATATAATTAAATATATCTATGAAGAAACGATGAATTTTTACATTACGAAATTTTTCGTTATTTGTTCATTATGATAAATTGATAAATTCTTATAAAGAATTTCTGCTATATTACATATACATATATATATATATATATATATATATATATATATATATATATATATATATATATATATATATTGTATATATACATATATATGTATATACGCATATATATATATATATATATATATATATATATATATATATATATATATATATATATATATATATATATGTATATATACATATATATGTATATACACACACACATATATATATATATATATATATATATATATATATATATATATATATATATAATCCCGTATGTGTATGCGTGAGTATCAATGTGTATGTATATGGGGATGCTAATGCGTTCCAGAGTGCGCAGGAGCGAAGCGTGAGATTGAAAACTGTTTTTGATTCCTGCACTAAATCCATGAATGCATATATATATACATATATACATATGCGTGCATATGTGCGGATGCGCGCGCGTGTATATGTGCGACTGTGTAGTGTAGGTCTGTTCGTTAATTAGTCTATAAAATTACGTAGGTATATATGAATATACTATATATAATTATATATAATACAAGATATATACTCGTATATATATATATATATATATATATATATACATATATATATATATATATATATATATATATATATATATATATATATATATATTCTTATTATTAATATTAAACATATACGTACACACAAACATATATGCACATTGATATACACATATATGGACGCGTGTGTGGGTGTATATATATATATATATATATATATATATATATATATATGCATATATATATACACACATATTCAGGCTTGCGCCTAAAATTGTTTATAATTATTATATATATATTTATATATATATATATATTCATTCATGCATATATACATACTTATACACATACATATATACATACATACGCACATACATACATACACACATACCTGCATACATGCGTAAGCAGACACACACGCACCTACAAGTGCTATGTCCATTATATGTCCAGTGATATGTTTGAAGTTAATATTTTATTTTTATATTTTTAATAGATTACACTACATTGCTTCAGCAAGCACTCAACCACAATATGTAAAAGCCAGCTTTTATTTACACATTTATCGTTTGATGCTAGCCCAATATATATATCTTATCTTGTTCTCTAGCCATTTGCTTAACAAACATTTAAAAGGCGCAAATGTTTCAGGATGTGAACCCTCTCTCAATTTACCCATTTACTTTTTCTTTTCTTTTTTTTTTTCATGCTGTTTTTTTTTATGCTTTCTCCTTTTAATATAACATTTCCCGAAAAAATGTTCAGTTTTTACGCTAAAAGTGTTATTTTCAATAAACTTGGTGTTTATATTGGTTCGTTTTATTTTTACGTCAGTAGAATTATAATTATATTAATACGCTGCATGACCAGTTTGTTTAAGTGCTCAGTAGAAAGTAGAACAAACACAGACACACACACACAGACATACGCTCACACAAACACGCACTCACAGATATATATATACATACATACATAAAGATACACACGCAAGCGCACACACATATATATGCTTATTGCTATGTGCATATACATACATGCATATATATAAATATATATATATATATATATATATATATACGGAGAGAGAGAGTGTGTGAGGGAAGGACAGCTGGAGGGATAGAGAGAGAGGGGGAATGAAAGGGAGAGGGAGGAGAAGGGAAAGAAAGGAAAAAGCCTTAACAGACGTTGCTCCTCATTAATTTATTTCTTATTTTTTTATTCAAACATGTTTTAAATAAAAATTCATTTTCAAATCTATGAACTGGACATGTGTAGACAATATACAGCATTACCGAAAAATGCATACGCACTTTGACATGTGGTAACTCACTTAACTGTAACGTTTCTGCCTTTATTTTTATGATTGAGATTTAATTTCAGTTGCAACCCTGTCGGAAGCCAGATCAAATTTTGAGTAAAGGGAATTCACCATAAATCGCTGCTGGAATCGTGTAAACGCAATACAATTCTAAAGGCAGCTTAGGATGGGGTTTCAGACCGACTGTTGCACCTTTACGATTTACGATTGCTTGGATTAGAGATAAGATGAAAGCAGATAGACCTGTGGAGAATGTCAACGATAAACATTCCCAAGGATATGGGAAACATGTCGGACACCGACGAGCCTCACAACTCAGGCAATAGTAGTAGGAAGTGATTGCCAGAGTTGAAGAAAATCTGAGTGGTAAATGAGGTGTAAGATAGAATTTTCAAAACCAAGCACCTGTCGCATTTTGAAACGATGTTATTTTGAAACGGTGTACATTCCATGAATACTCGGTGTTCTTAATGGAGATGATCCGGACCAAGGAATTGAGATGTATTTTTCCCCACAAAGAATTTTTGGAATAATGAAGCTAAATTTAAATGAAACGGCTCAGTTAAGTGTCACAGTTGAACTTACTGGGAACCAGAGAATCCGCATTTATATAGGAATGTGATGTTAACTTATCAGGTAATACAATAAATTAAAGGCCTAATGTGGTGGGATTTTGCCAAACGTCTAGGACGAGAAGGTTCGGTAGAATACCCTCCGCATTCACCGGATCTCACACAACATGATTTATGGCGATGCGATTCAAAGTATGAAATTGGTAACAGACAACAGACTGAAGTCAAACACTGAACGAAAATGCGCACAAATACCGAACGAAAAGCTTGTTAATGTTTGTGGTTGACTTCCTTCGCACCAGAACAGTAGCCAGTTTAAAAAAAGCCCTTCATAAAAAAATAAAATCTGTCTGCATATCTTATTAAATTTTGAAACGAAACAAATACAGATGTTATAATCATTCAGTGTGTATATACTTAGATGAGAATGTACTGTATGTATCAACATAAGTGGTCAGTATGTTTTTTGAACGGGAACCTCGTCATTGCGTTTGGTGCCGCAGATGTAGGGAGTACGTATTTGTCGACGTGACTGCACGAGGCGAAATTCTCTAACCACCGTTAGAAGTATACGACATAATTACGTATCTGAAAATTTTTCTCTTCTCACCAACGTACTTCCATTTTAATCTCAATAAATATTACATTAAACAAAAATATCCTAAGATCTTTTTCCTGTGACAGCATGTAATCTAAATGGAAACAAATGAGATACGTTGATCGTAATATCCTTGAATAGTCTAGTGAATACAACATTATCAATCATTTCCTTAATATATTCTATGTATGTACAATGAGTATATATTTTATTCATTTATTGTTTGTTGTCAAGTGGTGATAGGAGGGGGAGCAAACACAGACACAATGAAAACATACATAGATATAAAAATACATATATATACGACGGGCTTCTTACAGTTTCCGTCTACCAATTCCAAGGCTATGATCGGTCGGAGACTATAGTAGAAAACACTTGCTCAAGTTGCCGTGCAGTTCGACTAACCCTAGAGACATGTGGTTCGGAAGTAAGCTGGTTACCACACGGCCACGCCTACCCCTATGTATATATTTATATACATATATACTATATATATATATATGTGTGTGTATGTGTGTGTGTGTGTGTGCGTGGTGTGCGTGTGTGTGCATGTGTGTTTATATAATTATTTATATATATATATATATATATATATTTATATAAGATTTTAAAGAAGGAAAATGCACACTTCTTAATAGTTTTAATATTATTTTTAATATATCATATATTGTGTTATTTGACCGGTTTCGCTTTCGCTAATCATGGCATTAAAATCTATTTCATTATGTATTTTCTTAAGAAAATCGTTGAATCATTCATTCGCAAACTCCACACACATGTCATGATTAGCGAAAGCGAAACCGGTTGACAAACACAATATAAGATACATTCAAAATTTTAGTAAAGCAATGTAAACTGTCTGTATTTTCATTTTCCTTCTATAATTTCTTATATATATATTACAATTCACTATCTGTTACTATATATATACATATATATATATATATATATATATATATATATATATATATATATATATATATATATATATATATATATATATATATATGTATATATATATATATATATATATATATATATATATGTGTGTGTGTGTGTGCGTGTGTGTATATATATACTACCAGAGATACCCGGCGTTTCTCGGGATTAGAATGGCATAGTTTTTGTTTATTCTTTTACTTGTTTTACAATAATGTGACTGCGGACGTGATGGAGCACATCCTTTAATCAAACAAATCGAGCCCAGGATTTATTCTCTGTTAACCTACTACTTATTGTATCGGTGTCTTTTGCCGAGCCACTAAAGATTAAGCACATATATTAAATGTTAATTTAAGGGTTAATATATAACTGTTAATAGTTTGCAATGTTGCAACTGCTACGATAATTATTGACTGGTACTTGAACGGTAAATATGTAAAATAAGATGATCTTATCACATTAGAATTAAAATTGGAAGAATAAATGTCAAACAGTATTATTTCTCAATATAGATGTTATTGTTTCACTTTTGACACGTAATACAGAACCAGTGTAAGCGATTGCTCCGAGCATGCAGTAGACAAGAAGTTGAAATTTTTTGGGGTCCCATCATATACATATAGTAAGAGAGACACATACAGATATATATTCATACACGTCAGTCGTGCCATACGTATATGTATGTGTAGATGTATGTTTATCAATATACCTAACGCGGAAACACACACAGTCACAGAAACATACACGTTCATACACTCACAGACACAAACACTGTCATATACAAAATGTGACGTCGTCGTCGCCGTGGTATAAAATGTCATTTCCTAGCTCGTACGTATCGAACGGGTAAACACACACACAGACCCACATACACTCATTTAAAATGTCCTGTACTATAGTTGACTATAGATTATGCTTATGAAATATTTTATTGTTTACACATTGAAAGACTCACACACATACATATGAGTGCCTAATTCCCTGGAAAGACACATAGACACTCATATACTAAATGTGACGTTGTCGCCAAACACGGAAACACACAGACCCTGTCAGACACATAAACACACATTCATACACTCACACCATCTGAGATATGGGGACTTGAATGAGGACCAGTGATGACCATCCCTGGAAATATGTAACTGCCAGACACCAAAGCTACTACCTCTATTCAGATGACCCAACATACACACACACAAATATACAAACATACACACACAAAGAAAAACAATGTCATGGCTGGAGGTGAGAATATCTGAGAAGAATATAAGTTATTTTTTTATTTGTCTTGATTATATAAAACTCCTAACGGTTTTACTATTAAGCAACAGAAAATATTAACTGACACAAGAGTAATGTATAGATTGCTTTATTATCAAACATGCAGTGGCCGGGCTTAGAACGTTTTTAGTAACTTGTAGCTAGAAATGTTGTAAACGGAACTCTACATTTTCATATTTTTTTTTTACTATTGTCGCTGCGTATGCGGAATTTGTTTGTACTCTTTGGAAAATCCGTGATGATGTCATATATTTTGCTTTTTCCTTTTGAAATTTATCACGGATTATCAAATCGAGTGTAGGATTTTGATAGTAGAAGAATGTTGAAATAAGAGGAAAAAGGGAAGCGGAGAGGAAATAAAAGCTGGACGAGAGTGAGAGAGAAAGACGGCTAAGAGAGAAAGAACGAAAGTGGGAAGGAAGAGGAATAAAACAAGATTTTGATTTCATTATAAGCCTGAATAATTCCCGAAAGATATAAATTACGCTTAAATGTCAAACCAGTGCCGTTTTGTGATCATGATAACAACTGCATATAATGAAAGCCTAATATAACGATAAAATATTTTAAAAGTATCAGTTCAGAGAACTTCCTTAAATATTAGCAGATCAACAAATACCAATAGAAGGACAAGACATTGGTCCTCTCAATTACCTGACGGGGATAACGCGTAAGTATTCGGCGGGAGAATTACAGCCTTTTGACAGCATATTTTGCATTAACTGATCTCACTGCATTCAATAAAAATATGCATATTGAATCTCGAATTTTGCATCGTTGCTCACTAGTGTAGCTGGATGGGGGCTATCCGCCTTGAGTGACACTTCTAAAGAAGTAGCAAGTTTGGGTCTGCTGTAGGCAATATGGGTTTTCTGTGGTGTCCAGGGGCGGTAAACGGAAGGGCCGCCCCGGTGGCACACAATTTAGCTACGCTAGTGTCGTTACTCTTTCAAAACTATATAAGACAATGGACAAATGTTCGAAAATTTACTAGAAGCACTTGAATTGAATTTATTCATTTATTTCTCTATCTACCTCTGTATCTCACCCTATATGTTAATATATTCGTAGATATTCATGTTTGTGTGTATGTGTGTGTGTGTGTTTGTATGTGTGTGTGTGCGTGTTTGTACGTGTGTGTGTGTGTGTGTGTGTGTGTGTGTGTGTGTGTGTGTCTGCACCAACCCAATAGGTTTGCATGCGAATGAATGATAAAAGTTATGAGACACACTTACATGCATACATGCACAAGTTCACACATAAACATGTACACACATACAAAAAAATGAAACATTTTCATCCACTTAGCTTGTTGGAGAATCTCAATTGATCAACATGTAGTTTCCTAAATGTTCATTGGCCCTGATGACATTTTACACTAAATCTTCAAAACGCAAACTTATTTTATTCTATAAGGCTGGTAAGTTGTATTGAGTGTAAATTGAAACAATTGTAGGCATTAATAAAAATGTTAACAAATTAATTTATATCCATTAAAACGCTTCATTGTCTTACTTAATAACATCATGCATACATACATATATATATGTATGCATGTGTGTGTATGTATGTACCTATATATGTATATATATGTGTATATATATCTATATTTTAAATATATATATATATATATATATATATATATATATATATATGTGTGTGTGTGTGTGTGTGTGTGTGTGTGTGTGTGTGTGTGTGTGTGTGTGTGTGTATAGGAGTGAGGAGTCTAATGTGGGTCTCGTATTAGCATGTATATATAAGACAAAATTAGGTAACAAAGGCAAGGCTATGAGTAGTTTTCAGGACATGTCTAAGGAAAAGGTTATAGAATAGTCTTACAGCTGTTTCTGAGAAATTATGGATGTCCGTTCATCAGAGACGATGTGTGATGTTTAAATAGAGGTAAATATTTGAGTTCGAGGTAAGGAATTATTATGGAAAAGTAGGAGATGGGGAATCTAGAGGGAAATAAGAGAATGAAAATAGAAATAAAATATAAAATATATAAAAATATTGTACAATATATATATATATGTGTGCGTGTATATGTACACACACCCACGAATACACATATAGGCACGAATATTTATATGGTGATATACTGGTAATCATTTACATAAAATTCTGAGTGACAATTTGTGAAGTGTTTCAGCTTCACCAGAACGCTACTTTCCTTTATCCTTGGTATTTGAGTGAAGAAATGCTTGTATGTGTACGAATATTGCACAGATAAAACATAATTAGGTCATATTCGTCAGTCTTTCTTTGTACTATTATATCTTACATTCTTTAACGTGTTGTCTTTCTCCCATTTCACAGATTGCTTAAATATTCTTTTTTTTTTTTCAAAATTTCCTCTTCCGATCCCCCATCATTTTATATTTCCGTCAAATTCTAATCTTCCCCACTCTCCCATATGTTTATCATTTCTACGAAACAAATTTGTTCATTCTCCTATTTGAATGGAAAATAAAACAACTCCACATCTCCAAGGTGAACACTTGAGTCAATATGTCACACCTAACATTGAAGTATTATTCCCCTTTACACAAAGCTCACAGCTTCTACATTCGTTTTTTCAATTTTTAAACAGTTTATTTCGTTGCAATTGTTTTTTAACACTTGAACATACAACAACTGAATGTGTGCTTAACAGAATCCCTGTACTTTATTTCAGTGGCTTTTATACGTATGTGCGCACGCACACACGCACACACACAAACACAACATATACATATATACATACAAGCATTACATATATATACACTCATATATATGTATATAAATATATGTATATATATAGACAGGCATAGATATATCTATATATATGTATATATATATATATATATATATATATATATATATATATATATATATATATATATATGAACAAACCAATGAAAATAATTCCTTCAAAGGAATAAGTATGCACATATATATACACACTTTTACTTCTTTCAGTCATTTGACTACGGCCATGCTGGAGCACCGCGTTTTAGTCGGCCAAATCGACCGCAGCACTTATTCTTTGTAAGCCTAGTACTTAGTCTATCGGTCTCCTTTGCTGAACCGCTATGTTACGGGAACTTAAACACAGCACCATCGGTTGTCAAGCGATATTGGTGGGGGGGACAAATACAGACACACAAACATATACACACATACATATATACATGCATATATACGACGGGCTATTTTCAGTTTCCGTCTACCAAATCCACTCACAAGGTTTTGGTCGGCCCGAGGCTATTGTAGAAGATATTTGCCCAAGGTACCACGCAATGAGAATGAACCCGGAACCATGTGGTTGGTAACCAAGCTAATTACCACACAGCCACTATATACATATATATGAGTGTATATACATGTAATGCCTGTATGTATGTATGTGTATATATGTATGTATATGTTGTGTTTGTGTGTGTGTGTGTGTATAACATATACATATTTATATATACGTGTGTACACATATATATATATATATACATATATGTGTGTCGGGGGGGGTATCCTTTTTTTACTGGTCTCAGCTAAAGTCTACTGCTGTGCTGTGTACCGTCCTGTGATAAAACAAATGTCATTTCCAGGCGCCCGAGTATCAATCATAATCAGGGTGGATTCCTGAATATCTCAGGAATCGCACTCAGTAACTTCCCTACATATCCATACACACACCTATTTATGTATGGATATACATATATATATACGAATATATATACACATTTATTTATATACTTTCACATATATACGTTTCTAAATCAGAACATATAGGAATTAATTAGGATTAGTAATCCAGCTCAAATACTTCTGAAGCACTTTTTATAGGTATTAAACTCGAGGTAATCCAATCTAAACTCCATCACCAGTCAAAGTTGCCAAGCCATTGTTCCAATACCCAGTTTATAGGGTATGTTTTTTACAGGGCAATATTTAAAATGGACAGAAATAATTGGTGATATATTTCTATTTATTTATTAATAACAGATATTCATGGCCTGTTATGGCTGTCTATTTCATATATATGTATATACATAGATTTATATTTTATGTATGTGTTTGTGTGTCACTGTGTTTCCAAGGGTTTCCCAGAACGCATTGTTACCTTTCATATAGACACACGTATATCTCCAAATAGCTCTGCAAGTAGGTATAAATAGAATGATATATACATCGGCAGAGCCAAGTGGATTTCGAAATACGTTTGGGACAGAAGAGTGGAAAGCGAAGCAAAATATATTAAGATATAAATCAGGATAGATGTTAACAAGATAATATATGAAGCAGAAATAAAAAAAAAACAAGTAATTATCAGAGAAATATAAAGACGCCCACTTATATATACATATATAAATATATATATATATGTATAAGTTAAAAAAAAGGAAAAAGACAAAAAACAACAACAAAAAACAACAACGTGAGGACGTGATACAGATTGTGTTACTAGACGCTCGAGGAAAGAGAGAGAGTATGTATATATATATATATATATATATATATATATATATATATATATATATATATATATATATATATATATATATATATATATATATATATATATATATATATATATATATATATATATATATGTATATATATATGTATATATATATATATATATATATATATATATATATATATATATATATATATATATATATATATATATACATATATATACATATATATATTAAAGACATATATATATATACAGATATATGTATATATGCACTCACACACACACACACACACACACACATATATATATATATATATATATATATGAATACAAACACACACACACATATGTATATATATACATATATATATATATATATATATATATATATATATATATATATATACATAAATATATATATACATATATATATATACATACATATATATATATATACACATATAGATAGATATAGATATATAGAAATATGCATATATATACATAGATATAAATACATAAATTCATATTTTCAACTCTCTCTCTGTATATATATATATATATATATATATATATATATATATATATATATATATATATGTGTGTGTGTGTGTGTGTGTGTGTGTGTGTGTGTGTGTGTATATATATATATATGTATATATATACATGTGTGTGTGTGTGTGTGTTTGTATTCATATATATATATATATATATATATATACACACGTTTATATATGTATGTATATATATATGTATATATATATATATATGTATATATGTGTGTATGTATGTGTATGTGCATGTGTGTGTGTGGACGTATGATACATTAGATTATATATTCATACATTTCTTCCATAGACTACACATATATATGTTCATCTCATTTCCACGACCTCTCTAATTTCTTCAACCCCACTTAGGTTAATTAAAGTAAAGCCTGGGAGTGCCATGGATAACGTATGAAACTTCTGGTAATCAATATATATCAATGGACACGGGAAATGGAAGAAAAAAATACTTAAGAGATTTGTTAAAGTCTTCGATAGTATATTTACGTCATATTGAGAAGGTAACGACTCATACAGGATATAGGACGAAAATTAGTTTTGTGTGTGAGACGCACATAGTGTTGTGTTTACGTAGTTACAGCTGTCGTTCACTTCCTGTTGCAATCGGTGTATGTGTGTCTGTGCATATATATATATGTATATATATATATATATATATATATATATATATATATATATATATATATATATATATATATATATATATATATACACACATATATATGTATGTATGTATACACATATATATAATGTATAATATATGTGCGTGTGGATGCATGCATATATATATATATATATATGTATACATATATATATATATATATAGATATATATATATATATATATATATATATATATATATATGTGTGTGTGTGTGTGTGTGTGTGTGTGTGTCTGTGTGTGTCTGTGCGTGTACGTGTATGTGTATACATAGATTGATATATACGTGATATTCTTACGTACTTTCGTATGTGTATTCTTATTGATAATTGTATCAGTTTTCGTCTCCCTTTCTTTCTCTCCTGCTTTACATACACAAACACGCACGCGCACATTTGAATATATATTAACGTATACACAAATGCATTTATGCATATATACCAATCCATGCATGTGTGTATATGTATATATGTATAAATACATACGTAAATACATATATGTGTGTATATGTATATATGCATAAATACATACATACATAAATCTATATATACACACATCATTCTACATACGTGTAAATAGATATAGAGAGATATTTGTATGTATATTGATCCTTGGAATATGGAATTTATGATCACTCTTATAATACCATAATCACGCACAACAATTACCACGAAAGCACTTTGTCTGTTCTACATGTATTTTGCCATTTTGTATGAAATCTGGTCATAAGCGGAAGGAAATTTTCTAGTGCGGTATTCTTGGTAGAACTTTTGTCACTTTTGATTTGTCTTTTTTTCTTTTTTCTTTTTTTTTTTTTTTGTTTGTCGGGAGAAAGAGCAGGAAAGAGATGCTACTAAATGATTTTGTTTGTTGTGGGAGGATATCTGGATTTTTCGAGTGTTGCACTAACACCAACTTCCGTCGATGACGGGCTTACGATATCCCGTTTACAATTACATCGAGGCAAACATTTTACTGTCAACTTCGATTGTACGTTGCGACCCTTCAAGCCGACAATGATGTGAAAAACACATTCCTGTAGCTGAGTAAGTATACAACATTTCGGAAATATTAGCAAAATGCAAACATCTACGTTTAGAAGATTGCAAAGCAAGAGTTGGATGATACTATCGTTTATGGGAAAACATTTGTAAAGAAGTCGTTAAGAGACACTGGCTCTTCATCGGTTAAGAGAAATAGTGGTCCAGTTGATCCGATGAACGGAACATTTTGCTCGTGAAATTAACACACAAGTGGAAGAACATTCTACGCGCATCCTTAACGTTGTTCTCAGGCAGATTCAGCGTAGCCCTTTGAGATACAGTTACAACACATTTTTGCCAGCTGAGCGGAACAGAAAAATGGGAAATGAAGTGTCTTGCTCAGGGGCACAACTTGCCATCCGCAATCGAACTCACAACCTAGCAACCGTGTGCTTAATATCCTAACTACTAAGCCATACGCCTTCACTCGCAAGGGACCCATATACAAGTGAAAAGAGATAGTAAAGTCATCGAAAGTTAGCATCTGGGAAATATCGAAGTACCAAGTCATTAAGATCTCGTAAATTATTGGGAATTTCCGATCTGGAAAACATTACATCAAAGGCAGTTTTTTTTTCTAGTTTCAGTTCAGAGCTGCGATCATGCTGGGGAACCGCCATTAGGAACAACCTCAATCGATTTTCGAACCATATTAGGTTCTCATCAGAGGCGTCTACACCATTCTGACAATCTACAATGACACACTTAATAAAGAAAACAAAAAGTTCATTATTTCACCATCCGCACAGACAAAACGATTTTTTTGCCATAAAAGAAGCGACAAGATTGGTTTGACCGCATCACCTATAACATCAGACAGCTCATCGATAAAACAGTAAATGTTTTGCCGAGTATGAATGACAAATCTACTAGCTGCAGACAATCCATACAGAACAACAGTACAAGTATGCTTGACACTAGCTGGAACATTTTTATCCCCTGCTGAATCAGGTCTCAGCTACATGAGAAAATCTCTTCAGAAATGTCACGCATCATCCAGAAGATATGAAATAAAGAAAATACCAAGCTTAAAACAATACTGTTATTGATGTAATGAAAGAATGGGGACTACTTCTCAAACACATTGGACTAATTCCGAAATACTAATCGCATGGGTAATATCGCCGAGTTTTAAAAGACTTGAAGCAGTTATCTTCAGGTTTAAGAAAGATGTGCAACATCTTGTGGAAAATATTATGGAATGACATTTTTTTAGCGCAGAAAAATATTTCCATGTCACTTATCACAATAAATGGGAAGCAAAAAATCACGTTATCATTTCTTGTGCTTCTATGGCATCAGGTAAAGCACCTTTTCTAGTTACTTCCAGGATTTTAAACATTGTACTTGAAGTCTATTTGCCTATTATTTCCAGAAGGCTGAGTGAACCCCTGATATTTCCTATTCAGTGTACGTGCGTTGTTATAATATATGTTTCTGCTATTTATGATAGTGCAACAGTCGTTTACTTATACAAGCATTTCAATATCCAGCCATTTACAATTAGAAATCTAGTATTTAAGAGTATTTATTAAATATCATCTGAGTAATAATCTTATGTTGTTTCTCTTGTAGATATGATCCTTACCGCACCTGAATGCGGTTTACACGCCGGGAGCAAGAAAATTGCATAAGAAAAGAAAAAGACCTCAGAATCACTATTGCTTGAGTTTCGCTTCGTAAGACACATTTGGTGTGACACCATAAGCTCGACAGTAAATTAATCTACACCTCCCCCCACACACTCATACACACACTTGCACACATTCACGCCCACAACTATGCACACGCATGTATATATATATATATATATATATATATATATATATATATATATATATATATATATATATATATATATATGTATATATATATATATATATATATATATATATATATATATATATATATATATATATATACATATATATATATATATATATATATATATATATATATATATATATATATATATATATATATATATATATATATATATAAACACACGCCTATATATATACATGTATATATATGTATATATAATATATATATATATGCACATATAGGCATGTATGTATGTATGTATATATGCATGTGTGTATGTATGGGCAAATTTGAGTACAACCGGAAGAAAAGATTACTGAATGCTAAATACAAGATGTACAGCTTATTGATAATTGCAATCTTTAACTCTATTGTTACCTAGAGATTTATGCATTTAATACCTACATAGGCTGTCAGGTGAATAAAGGAAGCCATATTTCCGCCCCGGTCTTGTTATGTCACTTATCACAATAAATGGGAAGCAAAAAATCACGTTATCATTTCTTGTGCTTCTATGGCATCAGGTAAAGCACATTTTCTAGTTACTTCCAGGATTTTAAACATTGTACTTGAAGTCTATTTGCCTATTATTTCCAGAAGGCTGAGTGAACCCCTGATATTTCCTATTCAGTGTACGTGCGTTGTTATAATATATGTTTCTGCTATTTATGATAGTGCAACAGTCGTTTACTTATACAAGCATTTCAATATCCAGCCATTTACAATTAGAAATCTAGTATTTAAGAGTATTTATTAAATATCATCTGAGTAATAATCTTATAGCGTGCATTCAAAGCTCCTCCGTGGGTATCGGTTACCATATGCTATTGCTATCATACAGCAATAATTCTCCTGTTCATTCCAATTCCTTGTATTATAATATTTTAAGAGTATTTATTAGTTTCTCTAAAATACCGTCGATCGTGAATAATTTCTACTTGTTTGCCTCGTTTTATAAGAATGCACAAGTTAACCTTCGATTTCTCCCAATATGTTTCATACAAATAATATATTTCTACAACTCTGATGATTTAAAGTTATGGAGGAAATCTTGGTCAAACAGCATTTAAACGAATTTAGTCGATGACATTGCTGGGAACTTTCTAACTTTATTCAAATGTTTTACACCGACACACGAGACCTAAAATTATTAATGAAAAATTATAACTGCTTGGTTGATGTCACTTTACACACAAAGCTAAAATGACATGCCTAAACATCCTTGCATCACGCACTGCCAGAGTTTTATTATATAAAACTCCCACCTTGCTCATTGATAGGGCATTGCATTTCTAAAGCAGTAACAGAGGGAGTTTATGATGAGGTTTTCAAAGTAACTGAATAGGATTCATCGTTGAACACATTCGAAATCGCTATTACCGCTTTAGAAGTACTTCCAAGACAAAGAATAAGCTGCGTCTAACAGTTGTCCGAATTCCGGTGGAAATTGATGGACATTAAATCGAAATGGATCTGATTATAAAGCATGACTTGACAAAGCTTCACTGGATCCTGATGTGCATCTATGCATATCCTGATGTAATACTCACTATGGCATGGCTTTATAAATGTATTAATGGATCCCGATGGTGCGGACTAAGCCTAACAGAAAAATTCCACATATAAAATGATTAAACAATATAACTTAAATGCTATAGGTTATTGTCATCGAAGAATTGCATTTTCGATCAGCTTCCATAGATCGGAAAATCGAAGGCAGATTCAGCAAACAATGCAGTAAATCTGAAATTTTATTATGACCAGATATATTGAGAGAGTTCTCTCCCTTATGCTTTAGAACGTTATGTGCTTGAAACTCTCATACATACATGCATATGCACACACAGTTACATAAGTGAGCATATATATATATATATATATATATATATATATATATATATATATATATATATATATATATATATATATATATATATATATATGGTGGGGATGTATATACATATGTTGTTTCTCTTGAGCCTTAGGACTCATGGGAATAGTTATCTAGTTTCCATGGCATATGAATGACCGAAATTATCAACAATAAAATGGACGCTGGTCCATTCCACACTTCAAATCCAGCAATTGTAGTGGGGGCAGACACGTCCATCACAGGATTCGAGGGCTTGACTAGTAGTTTCGGAAAGACAAACTTGACCACGTCGAGATTTCAACTCAGATCGTAAAGAGCTCAAAGAAATGCCGCGGAGACCTTTCTTTGTCCGACGTGTTGATGGCTCAGCGTATTCGTCTCATTTATACATCCGTACATATATATATATATATATATATATGTGTGTGTGTGTGTGTGTGTGTGTGTGTGTGTGTGTGTGTGTGTGTGTATAGATATATATAAAGAGAGAGAGAGGGGGAAGAGGGAGAGAGATATAAACATTACACAAGCAAACACACAGGCACACGCACACTCATATATATATAGACAGACAAACAGATAGACAGACATATATATATATATATATATATATATATATATATATATATATATAGATAGATAGATAGATAGATAGATAGATAGATAGATAGATAGATAGATAGATAGGTAGATAGATAGATAGTATATGTTGCTACGTTTAATGGTTCCACTTGATTAAGCCAGAGCTGTTTACTGTGCTCCCAGAAGTTGACGCTATACACTCTACTCTTGACATGATAAGGAAACTGAGAACTTCAGATGTGTTACATACTGGTAGGTGACGGTGAGAACTACGGAATAATATCAATGTTAGCCCAATGTAATTTAATCTATAATGGATCTTTGTGTTATATCAAACGGTGGTAGTTCTGTTTCAGAATTATCAAATGTGCGGATCAGTTTTCGCTGTTACAAAGCACAAATTGATTCGTTAAATATGGCTCATACTTCCCTCTCTCTCTCTCTCTTTCCCAGTCACTTGTATTCTTTCAGTCACTTTCGATCCATATATGTGTGTGTATGTATGTGTGTCATTCTCTCTTTCTCTCTCTCTCTCTCTGTATGTCTGTGCGTATATGTGTGCCTCTGTGTTTGTGCCTGTGTGTGTGTGCATGGATGTGTATGCACCTGTGTGCGTGTGTGTGTGTGTGTACGTATGTGTGTATATTATATATGAGTAGCAGCAAGTCTATACTTCAGTTATGTGTTATACTTTGCGACGGAAAGATTTCGGGAGTTTCCTTAAACCCGTGTCCTCGGAGAAATTTTACTTCCTCCACTCCCAGATACCTACCGCTCGCGGGGCACTTCCTGAAGTTAACACTTAGATTATCTGATCCTTTCTAACTTTGAATATATATATGTATATATTTATCTCTCTGTCTCATCTCTCTCTCTCTCTCTCTCTCTCTATATATATATATATATATATATATATAGAGAGAGAGAGAGAGAGAGAGAGAGAGAGAGATGAGACAGAGATAAATATATACATATATATATATATATATATATATATATATATATATATATATATATATATATATATATGTATATATACAATTTCTGCATTTCTGAATTAAGGCTACCATTGGCTTCATATTAAGAACAGTAGGAAAATATCAAGTATCTTAAGAATTTTTAGCGGACGGTGTTCGCCTCCATTTTGGAAAACGATCTCGTTTCGTTCACGAGCAGACTGCGGGTATGAACCGATAGGTCCGCATGTAACTCCCTAGGATATATCTTTTTTTCTTCTGGTGAAATTATGCTCATAGAATATCAATTCAAATTTAATTATTGAGTATTAATGGAAACGGCTGTACGAAGTAAAGACTACCAATTTGATAAGAAATAATTATTAACTTTCTACTCTCCATTTTCTTTTCTTCATTTAGCTGGATATGAACTATAAGCTTATATGTATATATGTGTGTGTGTGTGCGTGTGTGTGTGTATGTGTGTGTGTGTGTGTGTGTGTGTTTGTAGATATAGATATATTTACATATAAGAAATTAAAGAAGGAAAATGCACACACTTTACATAGTCTTGGTATAATTTATAATATATCTTATACTGTGTTTGCCGACCGGTTTCGCTTTTGCTAATCATAACATTAAAATTTATTTAAATACGAATTTTGTTAAGAAAAATTTTTCTTAGAAATTCGTAATTTAAAAATGTTTAATGTTATGATTAGCGAAAGCGAAACTGGGCGGCAAACATAATATAAGTTATATTCAAAATTATATTAAAATTCTGTATAGTGTGTGCATTTTCCTTCTTTAATTTCTTATATATATTACAACTCATCACGTGGGGATAATCCAAATTCCTCCCTTTCTGTTACTATATATATATATATATATATATATATATATATATATATATATACAACCACAATTAGGTAACGCTGTAAATAGAATCCAGGTTACATATGTTTCATAGCTAGCGGAAACTCAGAAGTAGTAGTTACCCAAATGAGGGGTAGACCGCAAGTTACTCAAGGCCAAGGATGCATAATGCATGTGTAATCTTCATGTAATCACAGTATACTTGGCCTACCCCTGGATTTGATATTCTCCATTCCGTAATTTTGGATGTTTATGCGCATGTGCAGCAACTCTAGCTGCTAACCATGATCTATACAATAACCCTTTTTGAGCTTATCTCTCTTCGATATGGGAACAATTTACAACTCTCTGCGCCACGAAAACGCTATTGTTCCTGAACATTGTTTTTTTTTGTCCATACATTCTACGGAGTGCTTGAAGCTCACCAACTTCCTACATCTTGATCCTTGCATCTTACCTCTACACATACACGGTCACACAGACACACACGCACGCACACACTTATGTATGTATGTATGTATGTGTGTACGTATGTGTATACATGTGCATGTATTTATGGAGATGTGTTAGTTTATCTTTGCTCCTGCTATTTTCCCTGTCATCTTCTCGTTCTTATCCCCTGACTTGTGCTATTTTTTTTACGGTTGATCTTTATCTAAAAGCAGACTTGATCCTAAAGACGGAAGCTCTAGCTTGTCATAACCATAATCATACTCGCTCCCGTGCCACGTACAACACCTCTAGGTTAGTCTTTCCGTTGTATATATCTTGATTGTTGTGGCTGGTATTTTTCTGTATGATGCTATCACTATTTTTGCCCGCAACGTTTTTTTTTTTGTTTTTGCAACCAGTCAGACTAAACGAGTATCTATGGTAAAAATTGTGCACCAGAAACGACTTATCCAAATTTTTCAGACGTTGTGTATCTAGGCCTAAGTATCCAACGTGGATTTGTCTATTTAAAAGACTGAAAGATATGACTTGCAGATTGTTTCAATCTTTATTGAAGGTCGGATGAGTACAGTTTTTTCCCTAAAGAAAAATAAGTTGGATATTATATTTTGATGCAGGAAATTAAAGAAATGTTTTCAAAGATATGTTACTCGATCAATTTTGGAATATCTTTGTGGTAAGACATTGATTTTTTCATTAATTTTTTTCTTCGTGTGCTTATGGGTGTGTGAATCAATAAACGTAACCAGCGTGCGCGATAGCGGGTTTGCAGTTGTGTTTCTATAAATGTATATTGAGTATATACCATTGAAATTAAACGCTTGTACTAGCCTGTTTGTTCAAGTATATTTAAACAGATTCTACTTGTGTATAATCCTTATCGATGTGTATCAGAATATGTGATCATGCAATTTTGAATGTGTAATTTTGATGTATGTGTATTTCACTAAGATCGTACGATGTTATTCATGCGTGTCGGCAATTTTTATTACATTAATATCTTCAACTGGAAATATGTGTATAGGCATGCGATCTTTAGTAGAGACTACTCCTATACGATTGTGATGGATTTAAAAAAAAGACTATACATGTGTGTCGATTCAATATATATATATGCGTGACAGGGCTATGTATGTATGCTCGAGTCTTAGCGTGTTTTTTCATGTGTATTTCAAAGTTTTTTTAGTTGTGTTTATAGCTGTGACTATGTTTGATGGTGATGACAGTAGCTATATAAATGTATAGATTTGGTCTATATGCATGTCTTAATGTAGAGGTAACTAAGATGCGTCTGTGTATGCGTTCGTTAAAACCGGTGCATACATTTTAACTGTTAAATTCGGAAATCTGCATTAACATTGTGCAAAATGTTGTTTATGTGTCTATGCTAATGATATTCATTGTTTAGCTATGTTTCTCGATGGATCGTGCAAATGGTTGTGGGTGTTTGGGTGTGTATTTGTGGATGTGCCTAAACGGTCATCTACATACCAAAGCAATACCTTATAAGGGCATTACTATAATAATGTAATTATCAGCATAGTTATACATATCTGCATGCGCAGATAAGTTTATATCTGTTTTAGCGAAGAGGGTAGGATTATAAAAGCGGAGTTGTGACTAAACACGACTTTACGGGGAATGGATTTTGATACAGTACAGTGAATTCAATTGATTGAAGATTCATGAATAAAGTTAATAAAATGCAAACGTGATAGCCTGCTATTCCAGCGCAGTCAATTGAAAGAATTCTATAATCACAAAGATGGGAATTTTATGTTGCATTTTCAGACTGTTACGGTTGTATTATTGTAGAATGAATCGTCTGTCTTTACATTCTGAGTCGTCTGTCTTTACGTTCTGAGTTCAAATTCCGCCGGGGTCGACAAATTAAGTAACTGTTGCGTACTGGAGTCGATCTAATCGACTAACCCCCTCCCCAAAAATTTCCGGCATTGTGCCTAGAGTAGAAAAAATTATTGTAGAATTAATTAAAGTACCTGAAGCCCTACAAAGAGACACAGGTTCAAAATTCACGAGATAATGCTTTGTTGATTCTTTTCGTGTGTTGCTTTTAATGACAATCGTTTATTCCAGTTTATTCCAAAGGAGATTTTCAAGACATCGGCAGAGGAAGTTATAACTTTTCTTCCAGGGACAAGGAAGAAAATTAAATTAATCCATTTAGTATCAGATTCTCAGTTGAATCCATTTCCACCGAACAAGTATTTACAAATCCTAAATATCAATGTTATTTCATTATGCTATTAAAAGACGGCATATGTAATAAGCTGCAGTTTTCCGGCAATGTTATACAAGGAAAATAATATAAATGTCCTCCTCTTAGCTTACGGTCTGCCAGCTTTTGCGCTGCTGGGTTATATTTTGTTGCGTAGTAATGCATCTTTGATAATTCCAGCAAGATCACGACATCAAAATATTTATATTTCTAGTTGTATAAACGTCAACTCATTCAAGAGTGAAGATAAGAAATGTGAGTTGTGAGATAAATTGGATGCGAATTTGTCGAATGTAAACATAAGGAAAAGAGCTGAGTATCAGAGTAGCCTCTACAAGCAGAGAATACATTGAGCTCCCTTAAAAATAATCCATCGTAGTTATCAGGATTGTTTCGACGAGAACAGTAATGCAGGTCCGTCTCACAAAAATATAACAAGTGACAAGGATAATTTTTTGGTAAATAAAAATGAAGCAGCGAAGTCTTTAAGAAATATGGAAGATACATATTGGTTCAGAAGGTAGATGTTATTCAATCAGTAACAGAAGAGAAATTACAATAGAACATTTTATATAAGTTGAATAAAAGTTTGCGGATGATATATGAACATTCATTTCATGACCTGAGTCTCTACTTTGCATTACACTATTGACTGAGATATATGAAAATTAAGTGATTTTATGAAAATAGAAAAAAAATATTTTGAGTTGGGTTTCGGTGATAATTTATTGATGCAACGAAGATATTTACGTTCAATTCCGAAAATTTACATAAAAATGTACTCTGAATAAAATAGATTCTGCAACAAAAATGGCGTGCGAAATATATCCTGGTGCGTCGGTTGAAATTTATAAACACGGTGGGTCGAAACTGAATTGTAAGGTCTTCAAAATCTTTTTCCCTTGATACAAATAACTGACACTCATCCTCGTATAGGTTAATGTATTTGTCTCTTCAAAAATGTTTTTCAAAAGGAAAAGAAACATTTTAATTTTATTACAAATATCGTGGACATTAAATATGCCGTGAGCATATGGCGTAGCGGTTTAAAGTACGGTCTACTGATCCCAAAATTCCGAGTTCAAATCCAGGCAGTGACTTGAATAATAATAATAATAATAATAATAATAATAACATCGAAAAATACCTTACGAATGAGAACCCGGATTCGAAATTTCCCGAAGACACCTGATGAAGGTTGCAGGGTATATCAGCCGAAACGTTGTGTAAACAACAAACAAGACGAGGACAAATATCCGTCAAATGTAAATAATGTACGTAATTCTTCATCTCTTAAATATAGAAGTGAACTGGAGTTTCAATATATTATGCCACATCTTATTTTAAGTAAACTGATTACTCGCCTTGTTAAAAAGTTTATCTTAAAAACAATACAGCAGTGGGATGTTTGACATGATATGGAGTTCCGTATACGTTACCGAAAGATGTAATGGTATGATATTGGGAATCGTACATCGTTTCTGTAGCACTTACCATGATATTCATTATGGTAAACAGAAAATCTCAACGGAATTTATTAAATAAAAATGGAGCTCTTGAAAATATGCAGAATGTTATTATTACCAAAATGGGGAGATGGGAGATGCAGTTATCTCAAGCGGAGAGAAATTTTTATTAGTATTTTTAATAAAATTAGGTGGCGATCTGGCTGAAACGTTAGCACACCGGAAAAAAAATGCTTAGTGGCATTTCGTCCGTCTTTACAATCTGAGTTAAATTACGCTGAGGTCGACTTTGCCTTTAATGCATTCAGTCACGATAAAATCAGTAGTAATTAAGCACTGGGGTCGATGTAATCAACAAACCTCATCATGGATTGGAACGCGCTTTGTATTGTTTCCTAGCCACGATAGTTACCGAGAAAATCGATTAAAACAACCTGCGGATTAAAACAACCGATGATTGGACTTCCTGGAAAGTTCCGAGGATCAGACTTCCTGGAAATTTCCGTTACGTTTCTGGGAAGTTCCAAGGATGAGCTACTTCCTGGAAATTTCCGAGGATTGGACTTCCTGGAAATTTCTTAGGACTTCCTGGACATTTCTTAAGACTTCCTGGAAATTTCTTAGGACTTCCTGGAAATTTCTTAGGACTTCCTGGAAATTTCTTAGGACTTCCTGGAAAGCTCCTAGGATGATCTAAATCCTGGTTAGTTCCGAGGATGGGGTTTTCTGGAAAGTTCCGAGGAATTCCTAGGAAGTTCCAACGAATTCCAGGGACATGGCCTCCTGAGAAGCTCCGAAGAGTGGACTTCCTGGAAATTTCAGGTGATTTCCTGGAATTTCCGATGATCGGAATTCCTGGAGATTTCCGGTGAAGCTCTGGGAAGTTCCAACGTTGAGCTACCTCCTGGAAAGTTCCGAGGTTCGGACTTCATGCAAATTTTCGACGAATTCCTGGAATGTTCCGAGGACTAGTTACTCGATGGAAAATTCCGAGGATGGGACTTCCTGGAAATTTCCGTGGGGAAGCTACTTCCAAGAAAGTTCTGAGGATGGGACTTCTTGGACAGTTCCGATGACTTCCCGGAAAGTTCCGAAGAAGGGACTTCCGGAAATTTTCGAGGAATTCCTGTAAAGTACCGAGGATACATTACTTCCAGGAAAGTTCCCAGGATGGCTCTTCCTGAAAAGTTCCGAGGATAGGAGTTCCTGGTAAGTTCCGATGATGGACTTCCTGAGCTACTTCCTGGAAAGTTCCGAGGATGGGACTTTCTGGAAAGTTCTCTCTCACATACACACACGCACATCCATTTCATATATCTTTCAATTTCTGCTCCCTGCAAATAATTTTTTTACGGATACAACTGCTTACAAAAATTGGGATTAATGTAAAATTTCTTTCTATGTTCATAATTAAGTAAATGTCTTAATGATTATACAGACGTCCAATAGAATAGCTCTCAGAAACAGATTACGTGAAAATACTTTCTTCACAACTCCTGAAGCCATTTTCTGACAGGGGCGAGGGCTGATGAAATCTTGATACAGCTAGAGGCTCCAATCGAAACAGGGGACCCGAAATGATAAGATTGAGAAACGCCGTTATAGATTATGCCTAACCGCAAACGATCACAGCCGCATCATCCAAACAGGCCGGGTGAAACCATGTTTAGCTGCTGGTATATATATAAATATATGTATATTATATACATACATATATATATATATATATTATATACATACATACATATATATGTGCATATATGCACGAACAAACACACTATAAAGCATAGAGTGTAAGGTATATATGTCCAGTAATTCGCTGGTGTAAATGTAACACACTTAGTCGCGTTGACAAAGGTCGTGGTGGATATGTCATTTGTTGTAGATGCGTTCAATAGGGGTCTGTATTTTGTGATAAAGAGAGACTCTTTACTAATTCGTTCGCTGCAGCTTGATAGAGGGAAACATTCTGAAGCTTGGATTTTTGTTATTGGCGCAAATATCGATGTGTTGGCTGAATGTTATTTTTCTGTTTTGGGGAATTTTGATCTAGGATCTGTGCAGAGCCATTCTTTGACGTAGACTGTTTTTTTGTTTGGCCTATGTGTTGCTCTTGACACTCAGAGCAGGTTAGTGCGTATATCAGGTTCTCCGAAGTATATGTGAAGCTGCTTGTGAAACGTTGTCCCTGTTTGAAGGAGAACTCTGATCCCTCAATTAAATCGACGCATATCGCACAGTTGGGTCTTCCGCATTTTTTAATGACGGCGTCTGTGTTGTTGAGCGTATTCGGGCTTGTGTTAGGAGACTTTTCATAGATTTGGGCTGTCTCTTGCTTTTTATGATGGTGTGTGTTTGGAAGATTAAGTTCATTCTGTGGTCCTTTTTAGTAGGGGAATGCTTTGAAGAATGGTGTTGAAGGTTTCATAGTTCAGAGGGTTGTGTGTGGAAATGTATGGTAGGGCTTTTGGCTGTAAATCCTTCTTTAATTTGGGATGTCTGAGGTCGTCGATTTTGAGTTGAAGGGCATGTTGAAAGCATATGTCAATTAGTAAAGGTGGGTAGTTCCTGGTGATGAGTGTATCTTGTAGTTGATGTAGACGTGTGTCCCTGGTGCTTGCGTTAGAAACTATAGTAATATGCTTTTTGCTAGGTTGAAGAGGATATTCATTCTGGTGTGCCTGTGGTGGCATGAGTTACACGGTAGATATTGCTTGGAGTCCGTGAGCTTATAGTATATATCTGTTTCTATTACGTTGTTAGATTTCTTAATCCATAATCATCCATTGCAAAAACAACCGCGTTAATATAGAAACAAGATACGTATCTGCGGCAAACCTTAATCTCTGTTCACAAACGCATAAACATATGCGAAATGATTAATAACTTCTGTACGTAATGTCAATATAAACCGAGTGTGTTCTTAGGTTAATTCATAGATCTCCAAAATGCGGAACACACACACCATTGAATACAGAAACGCAGACGACAGGAATTCTATACATAACTCACCGGAAGAAATATGCTTATATGGATCTGTGTACAACACACACACACACATATATATATATATATATTAACATATACGCACACATCCATCCATCCATACATACGTACATATATATATATATATATATATATATATATATAGAAATATATATGTAAACATACATATATACATATATGTATAGAGGGAGAGAGAGAGAGAGAGAGAGAGAGAGAGAGAGAGAGAGAGAGAGAGAGAGACTGACAGACAGACAGAGAAAGAAAGAGCGTGCGAGCGAGAAATCGTTATTAATCCAAACAAGTGGAAGTATGGAAGAAATGAAGTTGAAAATCCAGGAAGAATATATTAGAATTAATTAGAATTTAATTATGTTTTAAATTATAGGAATTCATGTTACCGATTTCATATTAGGTTTTCAAAAGTGTATAGCATATAGGGCTGTGTCACGAATTATGTCTATCTGACGGTTTGTATAAAAAAATATTTTGTTTTTAAATTAGGAATGTGGGTCAGAACGCTATCTGTTAACGTTCAGATTGAATGGTCAGCTTTCATGAATTTAACTCATGTGGCAGTCACGTGAGGAGAGAACATAAAAGTACGTCTCCGTTGAATATGTCATATAACAGTTAGAAACGCTAGATATGAATAAGTGATATAATAATCGCTTACATAAAAGTGCAATAGATAATTACTGCTTATTATTCTGTCGAAGAATAGCAAAATCATTTCGTACTGGTTCACTCTCATCGAACATGTTGAAACATCGTTTCTTTACTAACAAGGTTTGATTTCAGTAACCTAACGAAGTATGGAATAAATAAAATATGGGATGGTTGCTACAAGAATTTTGGTTGTCTTAATTCATAGAGAATCTTGTATTACTGATGTTTTTCTATAGCAGCAGCTCCTATGTTTTAAATAACAAACTTGCCTTATTAATTCTTCTTTGGTTTAGAGTATTGTTTGCTCGTCGACAGAGTGAGAATAAATTTGGAAGATTTGATTTTCGCACATGTGGCCAAAAGTTAAACTAAGTGAAAAATGTCTAGTTTTGGGATCAGGTATGTGTATGTGTGTGTGTTTGTGTGTATGTATGTGTGTGTGTGTGTGCGTGTGTCTGTGTGTGTGTGTGTACTTACATTCATTCTACTCTATGATAACGAAATCCTCTCCTGTATTTAAGCAATTAACAAACCGATTGTTTGATTAACCAGAGTAATGAATCACTCAGTTTTTTTTTGCCAAAGCTCACTCGTCTCTATTCCCCAAGACACCTAATGAAGGCTGGAGGGTATATCAGACGAAACGTTGTGTTAGCAACAAACAAGATGAGGACAAATGTCCGTCAAATGTAAATAATGTAAATAATGTACATAACAATAAGCCCTGATGCAGTACCAGGCAGTGGCTCTCAGCTATTTGGGGTTTGGATAATTTACCTTTGGAAACATAGGGGTTTCGGTCACCATCCTTAAACAACCCTTTCGAGCTGGATGGGTTACTCAACCTGACGAAAATTCTAATTGGTTTCCACCTGCAAGGTCATGCGCTGTTTATCTTCATATGAGATATATGTGTACCCCAGTATTAGTTTCATGCCGTATACTGCTCTCTCACTCAATAATGAAAATAATAATAATGGTTCCAATTTCTAGCAGAAGGCCAGCAATTTCCGGGCAGGTGTAAATGAATAGCATCGACTCTAGCACACAACTAATACTTATTTTATTGACCCCGAAATTATGAAAGACTAAGGCGACCTCGGCAGCATTTGAACTCAGAACTTAAAGACAACACAGGGACAATAACGATTTTGATGCATGGTTACCGTCTGCGGACGCTGATGTGATTTATAAGGCCTATGTCAGGCCTTTGCAGGTTGCGAAGTCAATTGTTTACCTATTATTATTGTCTTTTTGTTAGTAAATATGCATGGATGTATACAATTTGCTCGGCATTTATGCTATTCTCTTGTTTCATCGAAAACTTTTTCAAAATTCAGTCGATGGGATTTGATTCTTGCGAGACTTTGTAAAGAACAGTTACCGTAGGAAATGTCTATACAACTGCAAAGTCACTCTTAAACTAATACTAAGGTACGTAGAGGATTTCGAAAATGAATACACACATAATGAGTAATCAACACTGACACACACAGACACACACACACACACACAGACACACACACACACACACACACACACACATACACACACACACACACACACACACACACACACACGAACACTTTCAATTCATTCAAGTACACAGAAATGATCGATGACAAACTTGATAAACTACAGCAAATGTTTATAATTATCAGGCATACAATATACACTACATTGATAGAAAAAATACGCGTGTGTGTGTGTGTGTCTGTGCACTCTCATATATAGTCATATACATAACATTCAACCACACGCAAGCTACGATATACTCACATTTGTTTATATGTGTATGTGTGTGCGCGCATGTGTGTGTAAGTATGTATGCATATATACGCGTGTGCGTGCGTGCGTGTGCATGCATGAATGTATGTAGGAATGTATGCATGTATATGTAAATGCACATACGCACACATATATAATGTGCAGTTGTATAGATATTATGTGTGTGTATTTATATATGTATATATATATGTGTGTGTACATATATGTCTGTATTTATATATGTATATATATGTGTGTACATATATGTGTGTATTTATATATGTATATTTATGTGTGTACATATATAGATATATATACACACGCACACATAAATACATTCATATATGAATATCTGTCTTTGTGTGTACGTATGTGCGTTCGTGTGCATGTATTTATATAAATGCAATATATGTATGTATACCTGAACGAAAGGCGAATATACATACATGCATATGTGGTGTGTATGTGAGTGCGCGTGTATCTTTGTGTTTGCGTGTATCTTTGAATGCGTGTCTGTGTATATAGTTTGTGCGTGTGTATAGGAAAAAAAACGCGAACAAACCTACTACAAACATTTACACATAAACGCACTCATTGACACACCTTACCGCGTGCATTGACAAGAAACCTTCACATAAAAGTCTCTTGTGGAAGAATTGTTCGCTGTCTAATGGCACTAGAGAATTATCAGGAAATCTCGTTGATGGACTCCACTGTTTTACATTGAGCCGTGGAACAATGCAGCTAATAGGAACACTCCAGCTTGTCTCTACTAATTACTTGGCATTGCATTCATTTAGTGGAGAATCAGCAGAATTCAAAGAATTCCGCGAAATACTTGCGACTGCAACGCTCTGACACACATACACACACGTACACACATACGAGAAAAGACAAATACATATTCACAGATATTCCAACATAAAAAAAACACACAGAGACACACACACACACACACACACACACACACACAAGGACACACGCAAATAAACAATGTCACACTTTCCGCGTTTGGAAATAACGGATATCTTTGACAAGGAAAGTAAGCATGAATATGCATGTAGACGTACAAGCTTATGCACGCATACATTTACACGCAGACACATACGTCCACGCATCCACAGATATATATATATATATATATATATATATATATATATATATATGTGTGTGTGTGTGTGTGTGTGTGTGTATGTGTGTGTGTGTGTATGCGTGTGTATGTGTGTGTGTATGTGTGTGTGTGTGTGTGTGGCGACAGACAGATAGATAGATAGATAGATAGATAGATAGATAGATAGATAGACAGATAGATAGGTAGACAGATTACATATATTTAGATTACATGTATTATGTAAAAAGACATGCATATATATACATATTTATATAGATAATATATATGTGTATGTATATATCTATATATATATTAGATATGCATATGTATATATGTATATGTATGTATATATATCTATATACATACACATACACACACGTGTATACATACACACACACACACACACACACACACACACATGCACAGATATCTATACGTATATGCGTGATCGAGATAATCACAAGGGCTTGTCAGTCCGCACCAAGACTTCCCTGTTAAGTTCTATTCTTCCTGTTTTTCAAAATCAATGAAGTTTCATACATACATGTGTATGCATGCGCGTGCGTCTCTCTGTATGTATGTTTGCATTTGTGTACGTATGTGTATATATGCACGTAAGCATGTATGCATGTATGTATGTATGTATATACGTATGCTTCCGTTCTTTTTGGTGCATGATGGTTTTAAACAACAAGCGGTGATGTTGCTTCTATCTATTATCTAGCTAAACGGATACCTGTCTCTAGTTCAACAGTGGCAACGATGTGAAATAATATGAGACACGTAAATGTAACAAATATTACCTGTCTGTCGATATTACAAATTATCGTAATTTCGTATTGTCTTTTATTCTTTCAGTCATTTTAGTGTGGCCATGTTTGCGCACGACGTAACCGAAAAAAATTCAAGCAAATCCTTAGATATTTCTTTAAGTTTCCTACTAATTCAATCAATGTAGTTTTTGCCGAAGCACTAGGTTACTGGGACATGAACAAAGCAACACCTGTTGCCAAGCAGTGCTGTGTAACAAAGTGACAATATCACATACATACATACATACATACATACATACATACATACATACGTATACATAAGTTGTAACCTAGTTGCAACATCCTAAAAGGATGCAGGGTTAAAGTTTGGTTGGGATAAATGTTGTTATATGGTTGTGAAAAGGGGGGAAACTGTAAACCAAACTAGCAACATCCCCATCAGTGACTTCACTGTTTCTCCTACATCTAACGAGGAAAGTTATAGGTATCGGGGGGGGGGAAGCATATCTTACAATGGCACCTGTAACGAAAAACTATCACTAAAGAATATTACAGCCGAATAAAAAAAAAATTGAACCTCGGAACTCTCTGCATTTAATAAAACAGTGGCCCAAAATGTGTTTGCATTGCCAGTACGCATACCAACATTTGGGTTGCTTCATTAGACGCTTGCTGAGATCCAAGCCATTGTATGTGAAGACCGGGAAAATACTAACAATCACATAATTTCCACATAAACGGTTATGTAGACTGCCTCTAAAACGAAACTCAGGCGGCAGAGGCTTAACATCGATCCAAAATACCTTTGAATGTCGAATCACATCTCTTCGGTAACGTCTTTTAACCACCAAGTGTCGAAGGTGCATCCCTTGACGAAGTTTGCATACATGAGGCTGATAACATCATAAAACTTGGAAGGCAGCTCTTTGAGAAACACTCTCTGTCTGGTAACCTTAAATACACGCAGAGAGAAGTCGCACTCTATCGCAACATGTTGTTGGCACTCCATCGGTTACGACGTCGAGGGTTACAATTGATCCAATCAACGGAACAGCCTGCTCGTGAAATTAACGTTCAAGTGGCTGAGTACTCCACAGACACGTGTACCCTTAACGTAGTTCTCGGGGATATTCAGTGTGACACAGTGTGACAAGGCTGACCCCTTGAATTACAGGCACAACAGAAACAGGAAGAAAGAGTGAAAGTTGTGGTGAAAGAGTACAGCAGGGTTCTCCACCATCCCCTGCTGGAGCCTCGTGGAGCTTTAGGTGTTTTCGTTCAATAAACACTCACAACGCCCGGTCTGGGAATCGAAACCGCGATCCTAAGACCGCTGCCCAAACCACTGGCCATTGTACCTCCACTATCGCAACATATCATCAGACGAAACGATGAGCATAAATGAGCTGAAGACTATGAATGGTATGTTAGTAGAAAGCTTCGAGATGACAGTAACATTAATCATCAAAGCAGTATATCATGGACCAAGAACCGAAGTACTACCGAAGTACTACCGAAGTACTACCCTTCCACATTTTACACATGTCCTGTTGTGAATTTTATTAGCCACATCACTGTTTATCATGGGTCGATTCCTGTGAGATTTTTAGTCCCACAAACGAACACATACAAAAATCAACACTCAGTTTCCACAGGTTCCCTCCGTCTAAGCCGCCACCTAATTCTCTCATACTTCACTCTCTGCCTCATGCACTATCTTCCTCAATCCATCACGGTTTTGTGCCTCCCTCTACCAATCACCAGCTGCAATTCCTGTCTGTATTAGAGCATTTTTAAGGCAATCCTTAAACCTTAGTTTAGGCTTATACGCTGGCCTCCTGCTATCTTCCATATATACACGCTCATATGTATGTGTATATGTATGTATGTATGCATGTATGTATGTATGCATGTATGTATGTATATATGTATGTATGTATGTATGTATCTATATTGGTATGTATGTGTGTATGTATATTGGTATGTATATAATTATGTGCTAAAAATGTGAAATGTCAGAAATCATAACAGATACACTAAAGTTATATCAAGCTTCTTTTTTTTTTTTTTTTTGGAAATAATTTTCAAAGTTCTTTTGTCTGTTCCTTGCTTTCTAACGCGTGAACAACTCAAGGCAAACATGTAACTGAGTACATGACAACGCAGCGAAGCTTGTGAGTCACCGATGGTTCAATAAACGTTCAGATAAACGTTGTAAAGCATCAGTTTTGACTGGCTGTCGTTGTGATTGATGCAGCAGCGTGCGTCAGGTGTTAACATCGAGAGAATCGTGGCAGAGGGAAAAATGAAGGCTGTAAAAACGGAGAAGTCAATAAAGTCAATACAGAATTACACCGGGAGATAACGCCATCAAACAACCTGAAGCGTCTATGAAATAATAATAATAATAATAATAATAATAATAATAATAATAATAATAATAATAATAATAATAATGATAATAATAATAATCATAATCATCATGATGATGATAATAATAATAAGCAAAATAATTATAATCATAATATTAATTGTAAAACCAACAACAAAATCAATAATAACGAAAATGATGCTGATAATAACATTAGTATCGACACTACTGATAATGAGGAGGAGTAGGAGGGTAGAGGAGGGGTGTGAGGAGGAGGAGGAAGCGGAGGAGGAGGAAGCGGAGGAGGAGGAAGCGGAGGAGGAAGGGGAGGAGGAAGGGGATGAGGAAGGGGAGGAGGAAGGGGAGGAGGAAGGGTTGGAGGAAGGGGAGGAGGAAGGGGAGGAGGAAGGGGAGGAGGAAGGGGGAGGAAGGGGGAGGAAGGGGGAGGAAGGGGGAGGAAGGGGAGGAGGAAGGGGAGGAGGAAGGGGAGGAGGAAGGGGAGGAGGAAGGGGGAGGAAGGGGAGGAGGAAGGGGAGGAGGAAGGGGGGAAGGGGTGGAAGGGGGAGGAAGGGGAGGAGGAAGGGGAGGAGGGAGGGGAGGAGGAAGGGGAGGAGGAAGGGGAGGAGGAAAGGGAGGAGGAAGGGGAGGAGGAAGGGGAGGAGGAAGGGGAGGAGGAAGGGGAGGAGGAAGGGGAGGAGGAAGGGGGGAGGAAGGGGGAGGAAGGGAGAGGAAGGGGGAGGAGGGGAGGAGGAAGGGGGAGGAAGGGGAGGAGGAAGGGGAGGAGGAAGGGGAGGAGGAAGGGGAGGAGGAAGGGGAGGAGGAAGGGGAGGAGGAAGGGGAGGAGGAAGGGGAGGAGGAAGGGGAGGAGGAAGGGGAGGAGGAAGGGGAGGAGGAAGGGGAGGAGGAAGGGGAGGAGGAAGGGGAGGAGGAAGGGGAGGAGGAAGGGGAGGGGGAAGGGGAGGAGGAAGGGGAGGGGGAAGGGGAGGAGGAAGGGGAGGGGGAAGGGGAGGAGCGTGAGGAAGGGGAGGAGGGGGAGGGGAGGAGCGTGAGGGGAGGAGGGGGATGGGGGAGGGGGGGGGGGGATAGGAGGATGAAGGGGAGGAGGACGGGGAGCAGGAAGGGGAGGAGCAAGGGGAGGAGCAAGGGGAGGAGGAAGGGGGGGAGGAAGGGGAGTATGAAGGGGAGGAGGAAGGGGAGGAGGAAGGGGAGGAGGAAGGGGAGGAGGAAGGGGAGGAGGAAGGGGAGGAGGAAGGGGAGGAGGAGGAATGGGGAGGAAGGAAGGGGAGGAGGAGGAAGGGGAGGAGGAAGGGG
>NC_142937.1:28874052-28886552 GCF_046866305.1 Octopus bimaculoides
GAGGGAGATTCAGCGTGACACAGACTGTGACAAAGCTGGCCCTTTGAAATACAGGTACAACTCATTTTTGCCAGCTGAGTAGAATGGACATCGCTGGTAATTGAACTCACGACCGTACAATCATGTGTCGAATGCTCTAACCACTAAGCCACGCGCCTTTACAAAGGTTTGCTTTACACAGTGATGTATTGTATTACGTGATAAATACGCCACTGCAGGACAAGGCACACAACTTGTTCTCTACTTCGCTACACAGCATAAAGTAATATAAAAGTATCCTTTTATTTTCTGTCTATCAACGCATCAGATCTTGAATTGAACTACATACATTTACATCGAGGATTTCAAATTCTTTCAAATCTATTTTGGGTTTCATTCTTTAGACCTTCGTCAAATTGTTGCACGATAATAGAGTTGACTTGAATTATTGAATGCCGACGTCTATTGTCTCCTGTCAATCTAGATATCTAAGCATTAACGTTTGCATGATTGAATATAACATATGGGCAACCATTGCTCTGTAATAAGAAGCTTGTTTCTCAATAATAAGGTGTGACATCTTGGACAACTCTCTTCTACTATAGCCTTGAGCCGACTAAAACCTTATGAGTGGACTTCGTAGACGGAAACTGAATGAAGCCTGTCGTATATATATATATATATGTGTGTGTGTGTGTGTGTGTGTGTGTGTGTGTGTCACTACCGTTTCACAATCGGTGTTCTTGTGTTTGTGTCCCCGTAACCTAGCGGTACGGCAAAACACTCATAGAATACGTATCATGCTTTACAAAAGAATAAGCATTAGAGTCGATTTGTTCGACTAAAACGTATTTAAAGTGGTGCCCAAACATGGCCAGTCTCTAAAGGATGAAACAAAAAAGTAGTAAAAGACAAAAGATATTGCGACATGATATACATCTTAAAACTATGAGGCTCAGTACAATGTATTCAGCACGAAGTCTGACCACGTTCTCACCTCAGCTCAAATCATTGTCCACGTTACATTCCATACACAAGCTAGTCCAAGGGACAATAAAGTCAGTCCCGAGCACAAACTAGCATCTAATTATTGTTTGCTAACACTAGCCATCAATGAAGAAAGATTTACGTCATTTCGTGGCAATAAAAATGCACATTAGCATCAGCCAAACAATAATTAAATTTTCATGATTCGTTTAAAAATACATGACTGCAACATTAATAATATTTTGCCCTTGTTTAGTAATCTTCTGAGTTCATAAAATAATATGTAGTGATAGGTTTTATGTGTACACCAAAGAATAATTATCTTACTTTTATCACATGATATCCTTTATGCTTCACCTGACCAAAATGCGGTCAAGGCCTGCCTAATTCTTAACTTAATTTGTTTTTGTTGATTTTTCATTTTTTCTTACGTGCTAGAACCAGCTATTATGCATCATACTAATTGATCTTTGTATTTTTTCTTCTGTTTCTCTGAGGATTATGCTTCGTGCTTTGTAAATATTACTGATGTCTTATCTTCGTATCTGTATTTTAGAACAATTTCAAGCAAACCCGCAATTATTTTGCTGTATAATAAAACACAGGTCGGATAATGGCATGCGACCTGTCGTACAATGCTCTTAATATTCTCGTGTCCTCTGTTAGCTGCAATTCAGATTGCTATTGAAACGCTGACAACATACGTCTCCGATTAGTTTTTGACATTTTGTTTTAGGAAGACAATTTCACAACAGAAACAGAAGAATGAAGAAAACCGATGACATCCATGAACAAGAACTAAATATTGAGATAAAAGGAAAATGTGATCGAGCAAATGACTTGTGATGTGACGGTTATGTTACAACATAGGAAACCTTTTCATATCTATCTACCTCTCAAACTGTCTGTCTATCTATCCATCTATCTATCTATCTATCTATCTATCTACGTCTTTATCTATTTATCTGTTTCTCTCTTTCTCTCTCTCACTATCTATTATATATCCATCTATATCATATATATATATATATACATGTGTGTGTGTGTGTGTGTGTGTGTATGTGTGTGTGTGTGTGTGTGTGTGTAAATTTTCTTGGCGGTGGGTAGTCGATTACATCGACCCAAGTGTTTTACTGCTATTTAATTTATCGACCCAGAAACGTTTAGTTCAAATGCCACCGAGGACGACTTTGCATTTCGGGGTCGATAAATGAAGTACCAGTTGCGTACTGTGGTCGATCTAATCGACTGGTCCCCTCCCCACAAATCTCAAGCCTTGTGCCTATCGCAGAGAGGATTTTCATTATTATTAATATTATTATTATTATTATTCAGTAGTTTTATTTTTATAACGTGCCTTCACTTCACTACCGAGCGCAGCTCTGTGCGCCTTGGGTATGTGCTGTGGTTTGCTGTGGTGCTCTTATGTTTACTGTATTGAAAGTGTTTTGCGTAGAATGTGTGCAGTACCCAGTAGTGCAATTTTCTGTATGTTATATATATTTGTAAGTCCCGGTGTTTTTGTTATGTATTTGTCTGAATATTTTTTTTATTATACCTAAGGCACCTACTATGATAGGAATTGTTTCTGTTTTTAGATTCCACATTCGAGTTATCTCTATTTCCAGGTCTTTGTATTTTGAAAGTTTTTCCATTTCTTTTAGAGAAACGTTGTCATCTGCTGGTATTGAAACATCAATTAGAAGGCATTTTTTTCCTTCATGATCTTTGACAACTATATCTGGTCTATTTGCCTTAATTTCTCTATCTGTGTGTATTGGCATATCCCAGAGTATGGTTGCTTTCTCGTTTTCTGTGACCTTTTCTGGCGTGTGTTTATACCATCTTTTTTCTGTTGCTATTCCATAATGTTGGCATAGCTTCCAGTGTATATAGGTCCCAGCTCTGTCGTGTCTGTGAATATATTCCTTCTTAGCCAGGACTGGGCAGCCAGAGATAATATGATTTATTGTTTCTTGTCGATCTCCACATATTCTACAGTTACTTGTTATATTTCTTTTCATTATGTGTTTTTGGTAATTTCTGGTGGGGAGGCTTTGGTCTTGTGCAGCAATTAAAAATCCTTCAGTCTCTGCTTTGAGTCCTGAGCTTCTCAGCCATTGCTGGGATTTTTCTCTGTCTATTTCTTTCGCATTTAGTTTAGCCCAGTATTTACCATGTAGGGGCTTTTCTTGCCATCGTTTTATCATGGTCCGTTGCTGTTCTAGTTTTAGTTTGGATTTCATTTGTTTTATAGCTTTTGTTGTTTCTTCTTCTTCTTCTTCGTATTTGTTAGGTAGATTGATTTCTTGTTTGTATTTGTCAGCTTCCTTAAATACTGAAAACAGTTTTTTGTTTTGCTCGTGTTTTGTGGCTATTTGTATTAGTTTCCCTTGCTTCTGGAGTAGGTATTTTTGCAGTCCTATGGTGGTTATTTTATAATAGTTTTCTAGCTGTATAAGACCCCTGCCACCTTCTGTGCGTTGTATATATAGCCTTTCTATGTCAGATTTTGGGTGGTGCATCCTATATCCTGTCATTATTTTTCTTGTTTTCCTGTCTATTTTACATAGTTCGTTTAGTGTCCAGTTAAGGATGTTGTAGCTGTAGCTTATAACTGGGACAGCTAAAGTGTTGATACCCATTATCTTGTTTTTAGCATTGAGCTCTGTTTTTAGTATTGATCTAACTTGTCTATAGTACTCTTTCTTTATTTTTTCTTTCATTTGTGTATGTTGTATCCTATCTAGTTCATTGACTCCTAAATACTTATATGGTTGGCTTTCGTCTAGTTCTCTTATTTCATTGGCTTTATCTAGTGTTATATTGCTACTTTTAACTAATTTTCCTCTTTTCAGGGTTGCTTTGGCACATTTTTCTAATCCGAATTTCATTTCTATTTCCTTGGTAAAGCCGTGTACTGTCTGTAGTAGTGTTTCTAGCTCTTTGTCGTTTTTTGCATATAATTTTAGGTCATCCATATATAGAAGGTGGCTGACTGTTTTTCCATAGCATTTGTAACCGCATCCAGTTCTATTTAGCAATTCTGTTAGAGGTGTGAGTGCCAGGCAGAACAGGAGTGGAGAGAGCGTGTCTCCCTGGAATATTCCTCTTCTAATGGGGATGGCTTTCGTTTTCACAAGTCCCCCTTTTGTTTGGAGCTGTAGCACTGTCTGCCATTTGTTCATTGAGTGCTCTATGTATTTTATGATAATTGGTGCCACCTTGTTTATGGCTAGTGTTTCCAGAATCCACGTGTGGGGAACACTGTCGAAAGCCTTTTGGTAGTCCACCCAGGCCATACTGAGGCCTTTCTTCTTTCTGCGGCTGTCTTCAGTTATGGCTTTATTGATCAATAATTGATCTTTACAGCCGTATGAGCCCTTGCAGCATCCCTTCTGCTCTTCTGGAAACAGGTTGTTATTTTCCAGGTGTTTACTCACTCTCTGTGATATTATTGCAGTAAAGGCTTTGTAGATCGTAGGGAGACAGGTTATAGGTCTATAGTTTTGTGGTTTCTCCGTTTCCGTGGATTTGGGGATTATTATTATTATTATTATTATTATTAATATTATTATTATCATTATTATTATTACTATTACTATCATTATATGTTGTTGCTTTACACAACTGTTGTCATGTCTGGTTTAACTATGCTTTCTTTCAACTTGCATCTCGGATTTAAAGAACTTTTTATTATAAAAGTCTTTTACTCTTCGTATTTCTTCTAACACTGAATTTAAGATTTTCCCGTTTAATTCGAGATAAGACTAGTAAACGTCCATTCTGTGCCACGCCTACGCTCAGGTTAAGATCGAATTTTACAAATCTTTTACTGAAATAATAATTGGTCACAATATTTAAAGCGCCAGTTATAATGAACAGTATCATGATCTTTCTAACTTCTCTGTTCTAGCACTTAAGGATTTCTTACTTGAAGCCGATATAACACACACGATTTACATTTTGCCTCTCTTTTGACTCGGATAGCAAAAGCACATTTTCCGCCGATTACAAAGCATACATCCTTCTTCTTATCACCGACTTCAATATCCATACTTTTGTGTTCTATTCTCCTTTCTGTTTGTATAGTTAAGTTCCATAGGAACATCACTTCATTGCTTGCGAAGGATTGCATCTCTATTCTTTCAAAATGGTTATCACTTTTTGTTTTCTTTACATGAAAAACCAAATTTCCTGCAAAACCAAATTTCCTGCAAAACGTCCAGTGAATTATTGCTGCAATCTTATCAGGCCCACACATTTTTTAATTCGTTCAGAGCTAACTGCCGTCATTGCGATCCAATGTAAGCTATAACCTCATCTGAATCATTATGCACTGTACATTTCCGTGAACAGTTCTGCTGATTTGTCAACTGCTTCTTTAAATTTTCTCCGAGGGCCTGTCCTTGCGCTGCCAAAATCATTCACGTGCTCTCTTTTCTTCAATATTCCTTTCTTAGTTATAGCCAGCTTTCAATGTCTTCATTTATTTCTTTTGTACTTACTTTCTATTATTATTTTTCTGTTACTGTTATTATTATCATTATTATTACTATTATTACTATTATTATTATTATTATTATTATTATTAGTAGTAGTAGTAGTAGTAGTAGTAGTAGTAGTAGTAGTAGTAGTAGTAGTAGTAGGATAAAGGGTGTTGAGGATTAGCAGTATTTTTATGAAGGCGGCGAGCTGGCCATTTCATTAGAACGCCGAGCAAAATGCTTAACGGTATTTCGTCCGTCGTCACATTCTGATTTCCAATTCAGCCGAGGTCGATTTTGCCTTTCATCCTTTCAGGGTCGATAAATTAAGTACCAGTGAAACACTGGACTCGAAGTAAGCGACTATCTCTCCTTCAGGACTTGTGCTTATAGTAGAAAGAATTATTATTATTATCATATTGTTTTACTTCTTTATTTCTCTGAACGTTCAGTTCGTACTAATTCTGTTCAGGCCGTACTTTTCACATAGCCTCCAGTAGACAAACCTAGCCACGTTTTCGTGTCTCCTTTTGTAGTGCTTTTGGGTTAGCTTGCAACACTCACTCACAATATGTGAGATTGTTTTGTTTCTGCTGCCATACATCATACAAAGGGCGTTTCTCAGAGCTTCTTTCTGTAATAGTATTGCTCTTCTCGTTCGTCAGTGACTGAATTCCCACTTCCCCGGAGCATTGATGGGTCATTGCGGTCCGCATGAGTGATTAACCGCTAGTCCCGACTTACACTGTGAATTCTCTCTTTGGGGTTAGTTAACAGAACGAGTCTACTGTACCAAACCGAAGACTTTGGAAGAACTTGAAGGGCGAACACGAAAAGTTAAGTCTCACATTCAAGAAGAGTTCCTGCCGAAATCGGTTGACGCAGTCCCTGCGGAACTGAAGAGCCCATATCGAATTTTAAATAAAACCTCATACTAAAACATTTCCTCTCATATCCATTGTTTCTTCACAATTGCTAAATAATCTGTATTTTAAAATAGGGAGCTACTTTTCAACCACCCATTGTATAAACGTGTGTGTGTGTGTGTGTGTGTGTGTGTATGTGTGTGTGTGTGTGTGTGTGTGTGTGAGTGTGTGCGTGTGTGTGTGTAAGGCGCTAAGGATATAGCTGTTTAAGGCATTAAAAATAATCTCTAAAACAATTTGGAATTAAATTGATTACATTAATGATAATAAACGCCTAATTCCAATCGTACTGACAGTTGTAAATAAGTGGTTGTAAATACGGCATCAACACTTGCTTAATTAAAAAATACATGGTTCTAGTATTCAGAAAATCACTTACGTCGAAAGCTTATCGACTCTGGACATCAAAATCCCTTCCAATTATATTTTGCTAAAATTAACTATTTTATCGGTGCATAGAATTTATCTTTTCTGCTGACATAAGATTCATAGATTACTACAATATATGAAATAGAATTAATTTTTCCAAATAAGTAAATTTTTCGTCTCGCAAAATAATACATATCTTCTAAAATATTTAAAACATTGTCACGAACTAACATGAGATAGATAGATAGATAGATAGATGGAGTGGCATCATTCGAAAGCTAAGCGATGCAAAGCGCATTGTGGCAAACGATGTATAACACCATCTCATAGTTTGATAGATCTCCTGATCCCGTGATACACACACACACACACATAAATGCATATATATATATATATATATATATATATATATATATATATATATATACACTCACACATACACACACACACACATAAATGCACATATATATATATATATATATATATATATATATATATATATATATACACTCACACACACTTATATATATATACATACTTCAGCAAAATAGGTATACGTGGCCCGTTGACGATTTCTTCTCCCCCTTCTTTAGAATATTCCCTTTCTCTTTTCCGACGATGAGCTATGCTCGAAACGTTAGACTCCCCTTTCACTGAACGTCAATCTAATACACTTCCTCATGTTCTTTGTTTTTCCTCCTGTTTTCGCGTTTTTTTCTCGGTTTATTTGAATTGCTTGATTATTTGAATTATATATGTGTGTGTGTGAGTGTGAACATATAGACGGTAGTCTAACAAATCCACTCGCAAGGTATTTGGTCGGCCGGTGGCTAATGTACGAGAAGAAACATCCCCAAAGTGCCAAGCAATGAGACTGAACCCGGAACCATGAAGCTGGAAAGCAAACTTCTTACCACAAAACCACGTCGACACCTAACTATTAATTTTATTTAATTATTTGTATTTATTTATTATTTTCATTTAATTAAGGAATTCCCAACTACTAAGTTGCTGTTAAGAAATTGAATTTGTTCAGCTTCGTTACGTTTTCATGTCTAGCCAAATTTATTGCAAATTTTTGCTTTACAGCCATTCTTGGTATTGCGTCGATTTCAATCAAACCTCATAAACAAGCGGAATTATACAAAACTCATGATTCTTTTTACGATCCTGTTTTACCATTTTATATTTCTACATTATTTATATATACTTCACATTTATTGTATAATTATCATTCTATTTCTGTTATTTATATTCCAAAGAATCAAATTCCACAAGATTTTTATTATTATGCAACAGGATTCATGCGGTGAGCTGGCAGAAAAGTTAGCACGCCGAGAGAAATGCTTTGTGATATTTCGTCTGTCTTTATCTTCTGAGTTCAAATTCTGTCGAGATCGACTTTGCCTTTCATCCTTTCGGGATAAATTAAGTACCACTTGTGCAATGGGGTCGATCCACAAAAATTTCGGGCCTTGTGCCTAGAGTAGAAAAGAAAATGCTTAGCGGTCGTCCCGAGGCTATAGTAGAAAGCAATTACCCAAGATGTCATGCAGTGGGGCTGAACCTGGAACCATGTGGTTAAAAACCAAACCTCCTACCACTCAGCTACGCCTGCGCAATATATGTATATATAGGATATATTACTGCTGGACTGTTGGTGATGGAGGCGCAATGGCCCAGTGGTTAGGGCAGTGGACTCGAGGTCGTAGGATCGCAGTTAAGATTCCCAGACCGGTCGTTGTGAGTGTTTATTGAGCGAAAACACCAAAAGATTCACAAGGCTCTGGCAGCGGGGATGGCGAAACCTGCTGTACTCTTTCCCCACTCTTTCTTCCTGTTTCTGTTGTTCCTGTATTTCGAAGGACCAGCCTTGTCACACACTATGTCACGCTGAATCTCTCCGAGAACTACGTTAAGGGGATACGTATCTGTGGAGTGCACAACCACTAGCACGTTAATTTTACGAGCAGGCTGTTCCATTGAGCGGATCAACTAGAATCCTCGTCGTCGCAACCGACGGAGTGCCACGAATATATACAATAACGATCTCTACCACTATCGCTGTTGTCAACACGACGACTACTACTACGACAATAACTACAACTACAGAAGTGGCGAGCTGGCAGAAATGTTAGCGAAATGCTTAGCGGTATTTCGTCTGTCTTTACGTTCTGAGTTCAATTTTTTTTTTCCGTCCTTGTTTTCGTATACATTCGCTGCTTTCTTCCAAGCATAGTTTTTCCTTGGGGCTGGCCCGATTGGAGCAATCTCGAGTTTAACCAGCTGAAATTGCATAGTTAATCTGGAACTCGAGTGAAGAAGGAAAACTCAGAATGACCCGCCCTCGTTTTCTTTGAATCGTCTATCTGGATGTTGTGTTGTCCTTTCTTTGGATCACTTGACTGTCTGGATGTTTTGCGTTCTTGTCCCATTTGGTATTCTTAACAGGTTGATCCACTTCGCGGGAAGAGCTATTCTAAGAATGCGTTCTACCTCATCTTTGAAACACCTAGTTTAGAATAGAGGCAGCTGATGAAGAAAAAGTTCCATAAGTGGCTCTTCTGTTTTCCTATGTGTTCATTCTGTTGTCCGTAAAAAAAGTCCGCTTTTTGCGCTTTGTTTATGTTCCCGTTCCTTTTTCGACGTCCTGTACCCGGATATGCATCTATATATACATGTAGATGTAGGTATGTACATATAATGTATGTATACATGCATATGCTCATATATCATTTGTATTATATATATATATATATATATATATATATATATAGCGGCGCACGTACACTTTGGTCTCTTATATGTAAGTATATATATATATATAAATACACACACACACACACACACACACACACACACACATATATATATATATATATATATATATATATATATATATATATATATATATATATATATATATATATATATATAAATATATATATATATATATATATATATCGAAAGATAGATAGATAGATACATACATGCATACATACATACATACATATATAAAAATATAAAAATATATATATATATGTATTATATGTAGGGAGAGAGAGAGACAAGCAGACAAATAACAAGTAAAATGTATGCAATGGTCAACCATTGAATAATTGGTAAAATTCTGATTGAAATTACTGTTGTCGCATTAACACCAATCATTCCATTAACACACACACACACACACACACACATAGACACACACGCACATGTATATATAAATGATCACGCCAATAGAAAGAGACATGGCTAAAAGCGTCAATTGTACGCAGTTTTTCATTGACAACAAGTACCATCACCTCCCACCGCCACCACAGCAACAAAACGACAGGAACAACACAGCAACAACAGCCGTCGTATTGGCAACGCTATTTATTTGTAACGAGCTGGCAGTTTAGATCGCTATATTAAAAAGCTTCAGTTAGTGACAAAGGCTAATAAACGATTAATATACACAACAATTGATTAAACAAAACAAAGAATAGGCAAAACTGATAATTTGTCTTTGAGGTTCGGAAACGTTAGTGAATGGTTCTTCTGCATGGTATAGCATCACCTTGATCAATACTCGATACATAATTCCGCTTACTTTTTAATTATGTTCATTATCTTTCGTTTTGATTTGTCTTATTTTTCTTATTATTTTTCTAAATATTATTTTCTTCTTCGTCGTCGTCGACGTCTCCATCAAACTCTCGCTCTCTGTCTCTCTTCCCCTCTCTCTCTCTTTCTCCCATCTCTCTCTCTCTCTTTCTCTGTCTGTCTGTCTCTCTCTGTCTCTCTACCCACTCTCCTCTCTCTCTCTCTCTCTCCCTCTCTCTCTTGTTTTTTTTTTTTTTTTTTTCTCGTTATCTCTTTCTTCTTCAAACCAATTTAATGTTTGTGCAGCAAGTCTATGAAGCGGAAATATGGAAATCGAAATCAATCAGCTGTAACATGCAACATTGTCATGACTCCAGCATAGATATTTTGTGAGGATGATGGCACCATCACCATCATCATCATCATCATCACCATCATCATCATCATCATCACCATCGACATCATGATTATCGTTGTCATCATCATCATCATCATCATCGTCTTCATCATTATCATCACCATCATCATCATCATCATCATCCCCATCATCATCATCACCATTACCATCGACATCACGATTGTCATTGTCGTTATTATTATTATCATCATCATCATCATCATCATCATCATCACCAACGTCATCATTGCCAATACAATTCCCATAATAATCGTTAACACAACGAACATCGTCATAATTATCACTAACACCAACATCATCGTCGTCGTCGTCGTCGTCGTCGTCGTCGCCATCGTCAATATGATCAATATCTTCACGTGATATGATAAAACTGGATGTACGGTATATGTAACTAGTGTGCGTTTATGTGTGTGCATCTTTGAGTTGTTTAGAAAATGAAAAAGGAGGAGTAGCATGAGTAGAATGAGAGATGGGTAATGAGGAGGCAGATTATGTAAAGTGAATGATAAACTTAACGAGAGAGAAAGTCAGAGAATGCGTAAGAGGTAAATGGCAAGAGGATATATATTTTAAGCGAGAAAGAATAGAAAGGTAGAGTGAGAAATATTACACGAGAGAGACGGGATGAGAAAGCAAGGGGTAGTTTGAGAGGGTTGATCACAAATGAAGTGAGAGAGAAAGAGGAAGAGAGGGAGGGGGCGGGAGACAGCCGCTGAATCTATGTACTTGCCACCAGACTGAGCATCTGTTGTTGTATATCAAGTAATGATAGGGAAAGAGCAGCTGGCATATCAGAACTTTCCTGTGACCAACAGACAGGAGAAGAACTATAGAACTACACGTTTTTGTTCTGTGTACGTCGATTGCATTTGTTTTTATGGAGGTCATGGTTATTGTTTCATTTTGATGTTATTTATATACATAAAACGAAAATAGGAAAATTATTAAGAATATAATAATAAAAGAGCATCGGTTCATTTTTGACAGTGGCATGTTGTCATTAACTTCATAAACCTAAGATGATAAATGATATCATTTTCGAAAAGAAATTTAAATACGAACGCAAGAATGAAATGTGTGTAAAACAACAAAACGTATTGATAACATATACAAAAAAAATAACTGTTTTATTTGATTTGAGCGCAGACCATATAATTTGCAACACTGAATTTTTGTGAAACAAGTGTAAGGCGATGCCTGCATTTGAACATATGTGTGGCTAAGTATACACATACAAACACACATGCACATACATATACAATATAGAAGCATACACAGACGTATAAATATATTATATATATATATATATATATATATATATATAATAAATGTAATACATATATATACACACATACAAATATATGTAAATATATATGTACGTACAGACACACATATATGTAAATATATATGCACATGTATATTTATACACACACACACTTGCACGAAGCGTAATGATGCTTAATGAGCATCTACCTGCTAGAAATAAGAGCCAAGTCTTAAATAATCCACCGTAGCGCACCAATATAACAGAGAAAAACAGAAAGAATTAAAACATTTAACAGCACAAATAAAAATTATGCAATTAGGGATATCCACAAACCAGGTTTCGGCTTTTGGTTATTCAACCTTGAGTCTCGTCAGTGTGGACTACCAGTTTAAATCCATGACTGTTCACGTTAGTCTCTGACTGTGCAACTGGTTTTGTTTTGAAGTTAGATGTCACTACTGTTCATATCATCTGTGGAT
>NC_142937.1:28891552-28899052 GCF_046866305.1 Octopus bimaculoides
TCTCTAAAGCAAAAATCCTGTTCAAAGGAACTTGTGATCCCAAAATTATAATACAACTGAATAAGCGAATTAAACATATATATCCATCCATACATACATGCGTGCGTGCGTGTGTGAGTGTGTGTGTGTGTGTGTGTGTGTGTGTGTGTGTGTGTGTGTGTTTCTATGTGTGTAGGTATTTGTGTGCACATCCATACACCGACGCGTACACGTACATATATTCATACTTCACATTCTGCTCAATACCGTGTATTTTTCCATTGGTCGCCATGTTCAATTTATTTTCAATTGTCACTGTTTCCATCATTGCTCATTTGTTTTAACTTCGAAAGAACAAAAGCGATTTTATTCATTCATGCCACCCTTTTCAAATCGTCATTTTTAATTAAATTTCTAATTTCTTAGAACTATATTTTCGAAATCGCCCGATGTTTACTCTGACGCTGCCTCTTATGTCTGTCTTCCATTAAATATCGTGGTGTGAAAAGTCCAAACATTTATGCTTTGGCAATGGCTAATGTGATTCAGAAGACATTACTCAGGTGCAGGTCTAAGAATACGACCTCTTGCCTTCAGATATACACAATATATGCATATATACTGTGCATCTATGCATGATAATGAATTTCCTCCTGTTTTTACGCTCGTGTTTTTTGTTAAAGATGCGACATATTTTATCTATTCCATTAAGAAACCTGACATAAAAGCAACAAACGACAGACACTTCATGAAATGGACATTACATCATCAGTAATTATTGTTTTATGTCTCTATTTTCCATATTTAAATGTGTGATTTGAAATGAGATTAAAGTTAGAAAATATTAGAAATCTGAGAAAAATAATGCAATATGAGGTGGAACATAAATATATAAATGTGAAAAAAAAAAAAACAATTGAAAATCGCATATTTTTCTCAGCAATAATATTTTCCCAAAATTTCCTGACCAAATTTCTCAAATTAATTTTCAAGCTTCAATTAAGATGCTTTTTATTTTATTAATTACAACAATATTAGTTTGAATTTTCCTCTTGGATTAATAATTATCCTCTATGGGAGTGGATTCTGTTAGGAAATGAAAATTACGATTTCTTTAAATGTGTCTAGATGCATGTGTGTATGTGTGTGTGTGTGTGTGTGTGTGTGTGTGCGTGTGTGTTTCCGTGTGTGTGTATGCATATACATACATATATATATACGTATGTATATATGTGTGTGTATATACATATACACATATATACATATATATATATATTAATATATATATATATATATATATATATATATATATCGATTTGTTTTAATAGCTATTATATTTTTGCTTTTTCAAAAACTTTTATTTTTGTTTGTGTTGCGGGCTTTTTTTCTTCTTTTCAACATGTCTGTTACAAATCAATATGGCTAGATTCTACATATGAAATAGGTTGGAATTTTATAAAATTGAGCTCAAAAACAACAGCTGCTGTAACAAATACAATAACGACAAAAGTGAAAGACACATCGACCCAAACTCCCAACACAATGCCATATAAAATATAGTAATTAGTTTGTCGATGTAGTTTCTCACTTTCCCAGATATAATTGAATTATCAGCATCAAAGTTTCGAAGCCTTCTTAATTCCCTAATGCAACAATTATTATTTAGAAGTCTCTGTTTAACCCTTTATCTGATCGTAGCAATATAATGAAAAGTCAGGAGGTAATAGTCTTCTTGGTCATAGAGCGAGAGTTGTTGATGGTTTTAATTGGCTTCGGTGTTGTGAGTTTAGATATATTTATACATAAGAGAGGAACGAAGTGGAAAAACTTTAGTGAGCAGAGTAGCCTGTGGGGTAACCTAATTGAGGGTAAGGCGTGGAACACTATCACGAGGGCGTGTGTACCTGTGAGTGCACCTGTTGGAGTGGTCAAGGGTACGTTTGGAGGAGAGTTTGTGTGTGAGTGCAGTTTAGTGTGGGTCCAAAGTGAGCAGGAAATCGTTGTGCTTTTGCTAAGGAATAGTATTTTTGACGGATAGAATATTATCAAAAATAACAGGAAAAAGAGTGATTCTTCTGGCAAAGTGTAAAAGATTAAAAGGATTGCTAACAGTTGAGTAATCGAGGAGAGAAAGTTTGTCGATTATGCAAATGATTCTTCGAGTTGCAAAAGAAGGACTTACAGTAATGCAATGACAGAATACTTCTCATTTACATAACTCTATCTATCTGCGCGTTTGTGTGTGTGTGTCTGTGTGTGAGTATATGTTTCGATATTCATGCATATGTAATTGCATATACATATTTGCATTCATACATAGTGGTTTATGAAGAACGGAAGAAAAAGTACTTAATACATATTATAGGCTTTAAATATCTTTAAAAAACTTGGCGGAATTAACCATTCTCAATATTCAGATTCTGATTCAGATGATGCTATAGTGTACACTAAAGAAATGTGCTTTTTTTTAAACTTTGCACCTTGGAATCTTGTCCTCCAGGCACTGCGAAAGATAACGTTGCCCAAGAGCGTAAAAGGAAAACTTGTAACTTTACGAAATTCTGAAATAAATTTCGTAAATTATTTTTGAATATTGTTGCCAATATTTCATGTACCTGTTACTACAATTTATTAATTTTTAACTAATTAATGTAAGAAACATGACGTGTTTTAATAATTAATCAATTAATTAATCAATTAATTAATCAATTAATTTATTAATCATTACGTGATATTTGTAAATTGTGTTTTTACTAATTATCATTCGTGCGAATAAATAATTCTAATTTTCAGTAATTTTAATATTTCGTCAAGGCGGTGAGATGGCAGTATCGTTCAATTGCCGCCGGAGTCAAATTTGCCTTTCGTCCACTCGGAGTCGATAAAATAAGTACCAGTTGAATATTGGTGTCGATGTAATCAACTTACCCCATCCCGGAGACTGCTGGGTCTGTACCAAAATTTGAAACTTGACTGTTTCCTTTCATGGACTGTGAGAGCAAATTAAATCAGATTGCCTCCCTTTATAGGATATACAGTAATACCTCGCTATACGAGTTAACTTTTCCCCAGAGGTGGCTTGTAAAGCGAAAACTCGTAAAGCAGAGCAATAACTCCCCATAATAGCAATGTCATAAATGGTATTTTGTTCACAGAGAAATATTTCACCTATAAAATTTATAATACTCGTGAATAAATGGGAATTAAACAACAATAAACCGTAAATAATATTTTATGTAAAGTAAAAGGAATGTCAAGATCATTTATAATTAAAAAAAAATTTATTATTGGGTCATCCCATAAATAATGCGGTTTTTTTAAAAATACTTCTTTTATCTTTCAAAATTAAGATAAACGGAGTCCCTTTTTAATCTAAAATATATTCTCCTTCGTTTTCTACAAATATCTTCCATTTATCTGTCCCCTTTTCAAAAATTCACATGTCCGTGACGAAATATACTCCTCCAGTACTGTTCTAACTTCTTTTACAGAATTCATATTTTTTCCATCCGAATGATTTTGAAGACTGCGGAATAAATGATAACCAGATGAGGCAATGTCCGGTGAATATGGTGGGTGGAGCATCGGTTCCCATTTAAACTGCTTCAACCTTTGGAATGTTATCCTTACTGTATGTGGTCAAGCATTATCCAGATGGAAGAACACCTTTCGTCTTGAAACCAAAGATGGTTGTTTTTCTTCAAGCACTGACTTAAGGCACTCACGCTGCTCGTAGTAGATCTTTTTATAATTTGGTCTTGGTTTAAAAACTCAAAGTGGACTAAACCTTTCATATCCCACCAAACATATAACAACACCTTACGTGGGGAAAGAACTTTTTAAGAATGGAAGGGGGCGTGTTTCTCCTTTTCCTACTCATTGTCTTCAGCGCTTGACATTTTTATAGAGAACCCATTTCTCGCCACCAGTCAGTATTCGGTCCAAAATGGTTCATTCGTGAGATGTGACAGCAAAGAAAAGCACACATTCGCTCTCAGCGCGTAATTACACTCGGAAGGTTTGTGAGGAACCCATTGAGCCAATTTTCTCACTTTTCCGATGGCACCCAAATGTCGATGAATGGCTAAATGATCAAATCCAAGCTTCTCCGCTAATTCTCCAACAGTTACTATGGGATTTTGTTCCACCAGGGTTTACAGGACGTTCTCGTCGTGCTCTACAGATCTTCCAGGACGAGACGCGTCTACTACGCTGTAGTTTCTGGCTCGGAATTTCGGGAACCACAGTTGACACTGGAATACGCTTATTGCTCGATTCCCATATGCTGTATTAATATTCCTCACACTTTCCGTTGTGTAGTTGCATTTATTGAAATTATAGAGCAAAATATGCCGAGCAAAATATGCCGAATATGCTTCTTTGTCATTCCCATTACAGCTTTGCAAAAGTCACTGTTAAAATTGAACTGCACTCTTCAAAACTTTCACTAACAATAATTATAAGGTAAAATTATTGCCTGCTTTTACAGCAAGTGCAGGGGGTTTATCCCCTCCCCCTCTGACTTTTAGTTCATGCAATTGAAAACAACCGTTTTATTTATAGGATGACCCAATATAATCGATTTTCTGAATCACCTTCAATCACACTAGGCTCGTGCACACCATCACTTGCAGACACGATCGCCGATTCAGAAGCACTCGACGACGGACTTGCAGATTCCGTATTAAAAAATAAATCTAGATCTGTTTGCTTAGAAGAAGCTTTTTTTTCGCTCAGTATAAATTCCTCGTTAAGGCATAGAATCATTTGTTATGTTAGTACGAACTTTTGCACTTCGTTCAAAACTTGGATCGTTATATTCATTGTAAAATGAAACTCGTAAATCTGGAGTCTCGTAAAACGGCTCCTCGTAAAGTTAGGCATTACTGTATTTTACTTAAGTTGAGAAAAATAAACCCTTTACCTAGTTTGTCTTTCCAACGGACTTTTATTGTCTTGGAGAAATAAACGTATCTTTACAAAGCATTTGGTTCTTTCATTCTATCTGAACTAATTCCTAAAAGCGAAGATTCAGACACTCACTTCCAGATACTCTCTGCAGTTTTACATGAAGAAATATAGGGACATTCCACACTATGTATTGAGCATCCTTATACGTATTCGTTTTAAAAAGCGTTCGTTGTCCCCCATACATTTAGATCAGTAGTTGACAACCATATATTACCTACTGGCCCGTTCGATTCCCGTTTTACTCCACCGAACCTCAACAGACATTCGATGTTTGTAAAAAACGATCCTACTGTATTTTTATAGTTGAATATTGTTAGGAACTGTATTAAAATATTTTCTGTAATGTAGAAATATATATATAAGTAATTTATTGCACATAAATTTTAACAAGGATATATTATATGGAGCCCTCAGAGTCATATAGACCCCAGGTGAGGAACACTGCTTTAGATAATAAAATGAATAGAGATCATAAATGCCTAGTAATTACCATATCATATATCGCTCACAAGAAGACATGATGTTATCACAAAAACAGCATTGTCAACGCTTAGCAGTATCAAAAGTGAGAACCTATAAAAAGGAAAATGCATATCCAAGATATACATCTTCCAAAATGGCGCCAATAACGTAAGCTCAGACCAAATATTCAGACTCAAAATATATAGCGCCTCTAACGAACGAAAATTATATTGTCAGGTTTTTCTTGTTAAAATTATAAACAATAATTTAATAATTACTACAGCATAATTCGAAACGCAGAAGTGACGTTTATTACCTCCGTTAACTCAAACAATTCAGGGGCAACAGCAACAGAACCTACCTAAACAAGTTTAGGTGTGGCTGTGTTGTAAGAGGTTTTGCTTCCCAATCACAATGTTCCGGGTTCAGTCCCACCGCATGGCACGTTAGACAAGTGTCTTTCAATATAGCTTCGAGTCGACCGACATCTTTTGAGTGGATTTCTTTGATGGAAACTGAAATAAACCTGCTGTATGTATGTACGTGTGTGTGTGTGTAAGTGCGTGCATGTATCTGTTTCTGTGTGTGCGTGTGTTTGGGTGTGAATTTTCATGCCTCTGTTTGTCCGTCACCACCGCTTGACAACTGGTGTTGGTGTATTTACGTGCCAGTAACTTAGCAGTTTGGCAAAAGAGATCAATTGCTTCAACAGCAAAAGTATATGTACTGAGGTCGATTCATTCGACTAAAATTCCTCCAGGTGGTGTCCCAGCATATCCACAGTCTAATGCGAGTCCGCTGCCCTAACCACTGAGCCATTGCGCCTCCACACCTTAAACTAGAGATGGACATATTCTGCTAAGGCTTAGAATGCAAGAATTAATTTAGTACAAGGACACCAACCAAAGATATTCGGAATATAGGTGTGTGGATAAGCCTTCAATAAGATCTGGCATAGAAGATCGAATGATAAATACACGCATATGGGCGCACACACTCAACCATAGACATATATACAAGGACTCTTTTCAATCGTCGTCAACAAATTCGTTATATGCATGAATATACATTATATATATACAGGGGTTGGACAAAATAAAGGAAACATCTAGCATCATAGCATCATAATTTTGAAATATCTATAAAACCGCCAAAAGCTTGGTTATTTTTCAGTTTTTTTTATTTCTTATTTGTGTTGCTTAATAAGAAAAAGGTAATTAAAATTAATTAAAATTACAGATCTATTGGACTTTCAAAGAGGTCAAATTGTTGGTGCTCGTATAGCAGGCGCTATTGTAATGAAAACAGCTGAAATGTTTGGTGTATCAAGATGTACTCTCTCGAAACTAATGACAGCCTTTGAGAAAGAGGGAAAAGCCTCCTCTTCGAAACAAAACTCCGAAAGAAAACCAAAACTTTCAGATAGAGACCCTCTGACGCTTTCGCGAATTGTTAGAAAGGATCACAAAAGTACAGCCCCCAAAATTACTGCAGAATTTAATGACCACCTCGAAACTAATGACAGCCTTTGAGAAAGAGGGAAAAGCCTCCTCTTCGAAACAAAACTCCAAAAGAAAACCAAAACTTTCAGATAGAGACCCTCTGACGCTTTCGAGAATTGTTAGAAAGGATCACAAAAGTACAGCCCCCAAAATTACTGCAGAATTTAATGACCACCTCGAGAACCCAGTGTCCCCAAATACAGTTTGCCGCGAGCTGCACAAAGCCGGATTTCACGGAAGAGCTGCAATCAGAAAACCACTACTTTCAAAAACAAACGTTGCAAAGCGTTTAGAATGGAGTAAAAACCTACAGAATTGGTCTCTAGAGCAGTGGAAGAATGTTATTTTCTCGGACGAGTCATCCTTTACCCTATTTCTGACCACCGGCCGAGTATACGTATGGAGACAGCCAAAAGAAGCATTTGATCCAGACCGGCTTCTTTGAACTGTTAAATATGGAGGAGGATTTGTAATGATCGGGGTGGGGCTATATCGTTGAAATACGCGGACCCAATGGTTTCCTTTCATGATAGAATTAATATTCAAAACTATTTAACTATTTTATCTAATCAAATTCTTCCTATGG
>NC_142937.1:28904052-28909052 GCF_046866305.1 Octopus bimaculoides
ATTTCTATATAGTTTTATATAATTTTTTGAAATATTTCCCTTTCTGAGGCTCTCCACTCTCTCTCTCTCTCTCTCTCTCTCTCTCTCTCTCACTCTCTCTCTTTCTCTTTCTAGTTCTCTTTCTCTTTCTCTTTCTCTCTCTCTCATTCATTTCTCTCTTTCTCTCTCTCACTTTTTCTCCCTTTCTCTCTCTCTCTCTCTCTCTCTCTCTCTCTCTCTCTCTCTCTCTCTCTCTTTCTTTCTCTCTCTCTTCCTTTTCTCTTTCTCTCTCTTTGTCTTTCTGACTTTCTTTGATTTTGGATTGTTTATAATAAAATATTTAAGAAAAAATATCTGTAATTCCTATTTGCAGTTATTTTTTATGATTATTATCATTCGTAATAAATAATAATAATAATAATAATAATAATAATAATAATAATAAGAAGAAGAAGAAGAAGAAGAAGAAGAAGAAGAAGAAGAAGAAGAAGAAGAAGAAGAAGAAGAAGAAACATACTGGTAATGATCAACATTATCCACATCATCATCATTAACATAATAATAATAATAATGATGATGATGATGATGATGACGATGATGATGATGATGATAGTAATAATAGTAACAATAATGTCGTTAGTGGTGATGATTATAATATTAATAGAAATAATATAATGGTAATAATAGTTGTTAATGATTTATCCATTTGCCATGAGTCTAACAGACAGAAATCAAAATCATTTAAATAAAAGTGATAAAAAGTTATTTAAGATTAAGATTGTACATAAATCAGTTATTTGCAAAAAAAAGTATACATATATATATATATGAAATGACAGCATCAACAACTAGATGATGATAATGATGGAGGTGGTGGTGTTGGTGTTGGTTTATATGATGTTTTTTTAATGAAATGGCAAAGCAAAGTGTTATGTGAAAACAAAGAAATTACCACACCACCACCATCTTCAACGCTACTACTGCTGCTAACTATAACGCCACCACCTCTACTACAAGTATACCATGGTCAACACCCAAAGCAACGTCACGAAGGTGAAATCCTTCGCAACAGCGGCCATAAATATCATACGGTTTTCTAAGTCGGACAAAACACTAATTTAGCAAAAAATACGAACTTAAACTTTGCGAAGTGCTGCATCAAATATAACTGGACTGTTATTAGAAATGACTTCCAGGCGACAAATACTTTACAGATGTTTGCTATTGATAATCGGCGTCGAGAAACGGTCTCTCATGTTCAAATGAGAATGTGCTGGCATGAAGTGTGATCCGATATAAATTTCAACACTAGCGTCCGACAATTCCGCACTATCGAAGTGAGGTTCATAGATACATCATTTAAAACTGAGAAATTTGTCTTTTTTTTTACGACTTATGTAGGAAGAGAGAGAGAGACGAAACACGGCTGGTGAAGGTGAAAATATTTAGCGTTCCACCAGAGGTGGTTTCTCTTGGGATGTAACGAGCATCGTTCTAGAATTTGTTGGTACAGTTATGGAAGTATAGAAAGTATATAGACATGAATATATAAGTATAGAGAAAGGCGAGTCGCTCTGGAACAAGACTAAATGTTCGAGTGTAGGTGAAACTGGATCACCGGAATAGAAAAAAATCTGGAATCCAGTTCAGCTACTGAATGGAGCAGAACATCATATCATGTCGGTAGGGTATAAGATCTAGGTGTTATATATGTGGTGACGTGAAGAACCTGAAAGATTTCTGCACATAACAGGAAGCAAAATTACGGATGTCATTCTTGCTTCTAACAGCACAGATATGACAACTACAACAATACCAAGAACAGCGTGAGAGTTGTACGAGCAGGAACAGTAACAGCGATACTGACATCGACTTCAAGACTGAATCCAACAAAAGAAACAAAATAGCAAAAGCTACAGCAACAACAACACCAGGAAGAGCATCCCGCCCCCAAAAGACCCTAAGCAATATGATATCAACCATCACAACAACGGCAAAAATAATATCTTAAACATGAGTAAATGAATCCTCCAATCATGTTTCAACAATCTAAGATATAATTCTCCTGTCGGTAGCTAAAGCAGACATACATTATACTGAGGACAGGAAATGGAAAACTGCCCCAGAGAAAGGAAAATATACAAAACAAATCTACCCAGACAAAAAGATGATAGATTCGAAGGAGAAACTTGAAGAGGGTAAACATCGTCACAAACTCCACCATCACCAGCACTAGAGATAACATTAGTGCTACAGACATCTCCAAAAATTCAAATCTAAAGAAGAACCATATCTCGAAAGCATCAGCATATATAGCCACATTTACAAATGCATTCTTACGGTCACACTCTGTCGGCTTTTGCATCATTTTTGCTTTAGCATCATTATTGCACCCACGTAGTTTATAGTAACCATTTTTGTTCACTCCTCTACACATTATGCCTTTGCAGTATGACTGGGTTTTATCTTTGTCAAAGATTCGAATTAGGTATAATCAGCAATATTTAGTGATTCAGTATCTCATTTCTGGTTTCCATCACTGAATAACAGCCACCGTTCCTCAAAGAAGCGTTTTTATTTCGGAAAATTAGTATCTTGAGGTACTCACAATCTTCCTGAACTTAAATGCTATGTTTGTATTTCTGAGCAGCAACGAAATTAGTTCCTTCAGAAATTTTCTTGAGAATATCCTACATCTTAGATATAGTGAGAGCTTTGAACGACATTTTAAAGATATAGATTAAAAGCATCGATTCACCCAAAGAGAATCCCAAAGGACTATTAATAACGGAAAGAGACAGTGTAGGACGTTTACGATTTTAACCGGTCGGCTAGAGACGGTAGATTTATATCTGCTCGCTCTGCCTAGATGATATCGAGTGATGGTATATTTGCATATTGTTGCTGAATGTGTCTTTTCCACCGTAAGAGCCTACAGAGATGCGATTAGTGTTTTAGTTACGCGCCGGTTGAACTTGAGAAAGGACAAAAACTGCAGTTCTATATTTTTAAGAGAAGAGGAATTATGTACATTATTTACGGGCATATGGCGTAGTGGTTAAGAGCGCAGGCTACTGACCTCAAAATTCCGAGTTCGATTCCAGGCAGTCACCTGAATAATAATAATAATAATAATAACAACAACAACAACAACAACAACATCGAAAAATACCTTAGGAGTGAAAACCAAGGTTCAAAATTTCCCCAAGACACCTGATGAAGGCTGTAGGGTATATCAGCCGAAACGTTGTGTTAACAAAATATAGGACAAATATCCGTCAAATGTAAATGATGTAAGACAAAAATTGGTAGTAATGTTCTGAAGAAGACGATTAGAGTAGAATCAATAAGTTTTAACAAAAACGTCTCGTTAGAGAGAAGTAAATAGAGGACATGTATTGAATAGACTAGGCTTTTGAGACAGACATTGGAACGTGACAGCAGCGCGAAATTCCCTTGTTGATTTCTTCAACGTGAATCGCGAAGGTCGATTTGTCAGATCTAACGAACGTAACTAAATCATGTAGACAGGAAAAATTCCGATGGCGACGAGTGAATAAGTTCCAACCACGCATGAATGTTATAAATCGTTTTCAAACGAGCAGAGACAGCTGGACGCTGCTCGACTCCAGAGAATATTTCATCAGACATTTCGGAGTAAATTCAGCTCAACCGAGCCGCAGCGTCATGCTTGCTGAGATACGAAAGCGTTTGGGATGCACTCGCTTAGTTTCTAATTATTGAGTTTTGTCGGAAAGCTTTCACTACATTTTTCGATGGAAAAAGCTACCAGCCAAGTGTATAGGAAAAACAGTCTATGAATGCTTAGCAGTATTCCTCTACTTACAGGCTATAACGTGCGTTACATATAAATGTACAGATGTGGAGGGGGTACATAAGGACAAAAGATTAACACTTTCGGCCAAAATTACATCAACTGTTTCAAGTTTATCATAAACATAAAGGAAGGATTGCAGAGGGAAATTCATTCACCTCATACACTCAGGGAAATATGTGTGTCAAAGGTAAACTACCAAACTTTCAACATGCACTTGTAACTCGGGAAACGAACGACCGGAGAAGGAACAGACGTTCAATATGTTTTTTAATTGGTTCTTGGCAGCTTTCAGACGCATTCAGGAATATAGCCTATTGCAATTGTTACTTCGTGTAATTGTTGCTCTTACACATTTTACCTAACCCTCAGCCCTTTTTGTATCTTCACTTGACTAAGCCCATGTAGCTAATAAACATATAATTATTATTCTTAAAATTTTCGTTATTATTTTTTCCTTTATCGAGAAAGCAGTACATGCATTTAAAGTGAAGCTGGGGTACAAATATATGGAGCCCCATATGCCCTTCATGACTACCCGTCGGATAAGAGTATAGCGGGCAAATGCATCACAGCCATATGTACGTGATCTCATATCAAGATAAACAGCGCATGACATCGCAGGTGGGGCCCAGTTAGAATTTTCTTCAGTTCAAGTAGCCCATCCCGCTCAAACGGTTTCTGAATAAGAGCTGTTTATGGACGATGAACGAAACACCCATGTTTCCAAGGATGGCTCATTTAAACCCCCCAAGAATTCCGCTCAGCGCAATGCTATCATGCCCCCGCACTACTTCTGCTCGTAATCAGAGATACACACATTGTCAGCCACTGAGGGACATCTTTAACTGGTTAAGACCTTGCAACTAACAAGCAAATTTGTGGTTTTGAGTAGAATATTTGCTGACCATACATTTTACACTAAGACAAGCCATAACACTTCAAATCAGCTAAGATCAGAAGCCATAAAAGCCTCTGTCTGGAAATGCATCAGGGCATATATTATATTATTAATATCATTTGCACAGTGTTGATCTTGTTAGTACTCGGTCGTTTAATTCACCCTTTATCAAGTTATGTAATCTCAAAGATACACTACTTTACTTTGGATATTTGCTACTCGCTAAAGTGTCTTTTGCAATATCGTAATACTGAGTAGGTGGCGAGCTGGTAAAATCGTCAGCAC
>NC_142937.1:28914052-28916552 GCF_046866305.1 Octopus bimaculoides
GCGTGAAGAGAATTCGGAAGCTCGCTTTTGGATAAAATTTTGTGTTAAACTGGGCAAAAACACAAAAAAAAACCTATGATACGATTCAGCCCCCTTATTGATTTAACTTGTATGATCCAAGCATCTGTTTTTCGTTAGTGCAAGAGGTTCAAGGATCGTAAAGAGAAGGTGAGAGATGATTAGATTTGTGAGGAGTGGAGGGAGGGGAACGAAAAAACACCAGAGCTGGTTAATAAAACTGGCAATTTCCAGGACGAAGTATATCGTGTACCTATAAAAACGGTAAGCGTACAGTTTGTGTTTGGTGTGTCATCTGTACACTAGATTACTCATGAAGAGCAGAAAAGCGCAAGATTTGAACAAAGTTTATGGCAAGTGTTCAGCGATGAGCGGAAGTAAAGACGCATTGGTGACTGCAGGGAGATGGTTGAGTTCATTAGCGCCAATCCAAAATTATTTGTCCAAAAGTATTTGCTTCTGTAGTGACCAGTGGCGAAAGCTAAATCAAATGTTATGTTAAATCGGGTCGGTGATACCTGCACCAAGACAATGCACCCGTCCATAATTTCATCCTGGTATGTATGTATGTATGTATGTATGAATGTATGTATGTATGTATGTATGTATGTATGTATGTATGTGTGTATGTATGTATGTATGTGTATACGTAGGTAACGGTGTCGACAGTGGTATTTGTTGAGATGATGGTGAAGGTGGTGAAGGTCGTTAGGGTCGTGGTTGTGTGCTTTGTGGTTGCCATATTGTTAATAGTGACTGGAAACTGATTCCACTAGACTGTTTGGGATAGGTGAACGTACACATTATAGGCCCAATACATGGCTATAACCAACAAAATTACACCAACCTAGAGAAACGTACTCAATCTAGACTTTCAATCATGAAGCAGTAAATGTGCTACTGGTTTATCCTAGCAGCAGATCAATGTGGAGATCTAATATATAAGAAGAAACTCACACGCGTACCATGAGTCTATTAAGGAAGAATGCAACCTGTTTTCTTTTCAACATGCTTGTATTATTATTGTAACCAAGAGTATTCAATCTTATTTCGAGCAATATTTCACACACACACGCTTCAGAATTCATGCAAGGTTGGAGCCACGTGCCGTACGCCCCCTACACAATTCAGGCTCCCAACACACGAATTCACTGCAACAAAATTTCTTTTCGTTAACCCTACTCTATTTAACATTATCGCAAAATAATTCGAAGAACAAGATTCTATCACCTTTCAAAAAAGCTGGACAAATTTGTTCATGAGATACCAGATAAGCCACCTATACCTCGTTACGCTTCAGTCAACAACAACTCCCTACTTTAATGGGCCATGACACCACAAAATTAGACTTAAATTGACTCAACAAATCCTATCACGTGATGCGACTGTGCCTACCTTTGACCGAATCTACGTTATGATCTAATTAAACGGATCCGAATTTGTACGTATACGTATTTAATAATTTTTTTGAAATAATGTATTCAATTGCAAAATTTTCCAATCATTTTTGCATGCAACCATAAGAATATTTGAGCATAATGTAACGTTACACAAAATTCTACGAGGGTCTGCCTAGTTACTAATCTTACAATAATGATCCACTTTTCCACTCAACAAATTGATTTCACTATTTAAATGCTGTAGATGTTTTTAAACAAACCACACTGAATAAGTGAAGACGAATAGATTTCATTTTACACTTGATGAAATTCTAGCGACGTACGTTGTAATTTGGTGCAACACATAAATTCGGGGAAAGCTCAGTCGATGAACAAAAATATTAGTCTCTAACACATATAATATGTGAATGTGTTTTTGTCTATTTCTGGTGCATTTCTCTGTCAATTTTAGGTTTATTTGATGGCAATAACGTATCAATATATGTCTTCTTTTGCAAGTCTGTTGAAGCATTCTCTGATTCTTTTCTGCGTCACGCACAATTATGTGACACACTGCCATAATTCATTTGTGATCGAGAATAAAGCTCACCAATACCTAGAAGTTGCTTTGAACACCAGACGTTAGAAAAATGTGCAAACAGCAAAATATTTTTAGTACTACTTCATTTTTCTGCGTTTCTGTGCATATATGTATGTATGCATGTATGTATATATGTATGCATGTGTTCGAGCGTATGCATATTTTACACATGGTACATAAGATATATATATATATATATATATATCCTTACGTATTTATATATACATATATACATATACCTAGAGACGCACACATGTATGCATAGAAGCATACACACATATTCATATTACATGCATGTGTGAATAAAAAATTCCTCAATGCATTAAGTAGATTTATTTTAGTTATTTATTTATACAGTTATTAATTTTTTTTTCCTTATATAAAGTGGAACTTCAAAAGCTACAATCACTAATTTCACGTTCTTGACGCTGATATCACAGCGAAATTTAAAAGTTTCTGTATAATGGGCAACAAATATCAAACCAAAAATGAGTATATAAAA
>NC_142937.1:28924052-28936552 GCF_046866305.1 Octopus bimaculoides
TCAAAGAATTTAATACTTTTGTGACAACCAGTACTTAACACAACAAAGCTTATACAAAGCTTTACGTTTTACTTTTGACAATCTTTTTCTATAAAAGTGAAACCGGTCAAGTGAATAAACACCTTTAAAATTGCATTTTCAAACCTTCTTTCATATATATATATATATATATATATATGTATATATATGTATATATATATATATATATATACATATATATATATATATATATATATATATATATGTGTGTGTGTGTGTTTGTGTGTGTGTGTGTGTGTGTGTGTATATATATATATGTGTGTGTGTGTGTATGTATGGGTGTATATATATATATATATATATATATATATATTTATATATATATATATATATATACTCTTTTACACTTTTACATGTTTCAGTTATTTGACTGTGGCAATGCTGGAGTACCGCCTTTAGTCAAAAGAAATCGATCCCAGGACTTAAATTCTGTAAGCCTAGTACTTATTCTATCGGTCCCTTTTACCGAACTGCTAACTTTCGGGGACATAAATACACAAACCTCTGTTGTCAAACGATATGGTGGGGCGAACAAACACAAACACAAACACATACACACACACACACATATACATACACACGATAGGTTACTTTCAGTTTCCATTTACCAAATTAACTCACAAGGCTTTGGTCGGCCCGAGGCTATAATAGAACATACTTGCCCTAAGTGCCACGCAGTGGAACTGAACCGGGAACGTTGTGGTTGGGAAGCAAGCTTCTTATCACACAGTCACACCATTCTTTAAGGGCATTTCATGAGACTCGTATAAGACTTTTTCCTCAGTTCGTGTGTGATTAACTCGCGCTGCATATCTGTAAACAAACAGACACACACTCTCACTCTGTCTCTCCCTCCCTCACACACGCACTTACATGCACACACATACACAAACACACACACACACACACACATACACACACACACACATATATATATATATATATATATATATATATATATATATATATATAAATAGATATATATATATATGTATATATATATATGTATGTGTATATATATATATATATATATATATATATATATATATATATATATATATATATATATATATATACATGTATAATATGTGTTTGTGCATGTGTGTACACAGGAATGTACATAGTTCTACAAACATATGCATACACTCACATATAGACACGACACAAACATAGACACGTAAGGCAGACATACGCACACTCAAAAATATGTGTGTGTAAGGATGTGTGTGTGGCTGTGTATGTTCACAAATATACAAAGAGTATAAATAATAAATATATTTTAGTCACAGAAAATATAAGCTGAAAAATTAGGACTAGCAATGGAATAAATAATGACACGAGAAAATAAACTACATTACAAAAATTAAGAACCATATTTATTCTATGTACACACATACTTATGCGCACACACAAACACACACATAAACATGCATCTATAGGCCTAGTTATCTACACGTATATGCAAATATATGCATACGAACTCCCAAGCATACATATATATATATATATATTTCTATATATGTATATGTAATGTGTGTGTATATATATATATATATATATATATATATATATATATATATATATATATATATATATATGCATGTATTTATGTGTCTATGGACGTATCTATATAAATGCACACACATACACACTAACAGATACATACATGCATACATATATGTGTATATATAAGTTCAATTAAAGGTTAAATATATATATATATATATATATATATATATATAATCGATATATATTTTATGTAGAGTGAATTGAGTTTTGAATTAAAGTAATAAAGACGGTAGTCAAGAAATTATTTACCTGAAAAAAGTCCAAGATAAAAGATTTAAAAAAGCCCCTTCTTTGAAACCCCCCCACCACCACCACCACCACTATCTCATCAGCACCTTCCTTACCCAGACAGTATTATAAGTAAAACCACCACAGTTACGAATAGAAACATAAATAAAAATATGAAAATAACAAATGGTAAAAATCCATAAAATTGTGTCTGTTATGGCGGTATGGGAAAAGATTTGTAAATATGTTTTCTCTCTAGAATTTTCTACTCCTCTCTTTCAATGAAACACTCTCCATCTCTGTCTTTGTCTCTCCCTCTATCTCCTTTTTTCTTTCTCTCTCTCTCTCTCTCTCTCTCTCTCTCTGACTCTTACTCCCTTTTTACCCATGTTTGCCTCTGCCTATTGCGCTCAATCTTTCTCTATATCTTCATAATTTTCGATATATGTAACAATATGGCAAAGTCGATATATGAAATAAAAAACAAATTAGAGAAAGCATTCATTTTGAACTCAATGTCAAATGATTTTTGCTTTATTATAGGATTTTACTCAATATTTTATTTATTTTTCGTATTTTTATTCTTGCTACTTTGGAATTTATTTCTTACATCCGTATTTAATCTATTATATTATTAGCACTACCACTAATACTACAAGTAGTAGTAGTAGTAGTAGTAGTAGTAGTAGTAGTAGTAGTAGTAGTAGTAGTAGTAGTAGTAGTAGTAGTAGTAGTAGTGTCTTCTCGGAACAATGGTGGTAGGGAATGTAATTTTCCTTTTCTACCTGAGAAAGAACTGACAAATAATGTCGGATTTTTGCACGTAAACGAAACGATGAAGAGTTAAAGAGAATCGGTTTCGTTGTCTGCAGGAATGAATTATTTCTTGTTTGGTGCTAGCACGCTTGTTGTAAAATATCTTGTAGCTTCCAACTAATATAGAAAGAGTAGGTGAGAGTAAGAGAGAAAGACAATAGAGAACAAGAGCAACTGCACGGTATACCGAGAGCGAATGAGATAGATTAAATTGGAGTTAATGCTATGCTATCGATGTGATGATTAAATTGAGCTACAATATATTTATTTAAAGAAAATTGTGTTGACAGACATAAATTTACCGGTCACAGAGAACGGCATGGACGAGCGGAGAATGAAGACAACAATATCCGTTAAAAACACGTGGAGATTTGTTATTTTTCGTGTTACTGCGTGTGGGAAGATTTAGTGGGTGGGAGCTTGTTGTTTATTGCTTCAATTTTCGTGTCAGTCGCTGCAGAAAGAGTTTCATACACATTCTCCTGTTCTGTATTTAGTTTCGGTTTGTGAAATCATTGCATATATCCAGATAAAACTAGATATAAACTCACAGATAAGCGGGAAACACGCAACGCGCTCGCGCGCGCGCTCAGATGTACACACGAACGCAGGCATATACAAATTACATGCATACATACAGACACACATATAGATAGATAGATAGATAGATAGATAGATAGATAGATAGATAGATAGATAGATAGATAGATAAATACATGTATATATAAATAATGTAGGTGGCTTACTAGCAATTTAAAACCTAAAGGCAAATATATATATATATATATATATATATATATATATATATATATATATATATATATCCATACATAGAGACATGCAGACATATATACGTACATACATTATTCATATACAATAAATACATACAATAATTCATACATACACACACACACGTACGTATGTACGTACGTACGTGCATACATACATACATACCAAAAAGACACAGACCTACCCAAAGGAAATTTGAAGATTAGCTATGATATCATTAAACGAGATATGATGAAATTCTTGGCCACATTGAATAACGGCTTTCGAGATAGTTTAAACTGATAACAAAGTATCGTCAAAGGCTGTGGCACCTTCCTTGATTAGTTCGCTTCATCAATGCACACCTGTTGATAATCAGCCATAACATGAATAAACCGAAAGTTTGTGTGTTCCATAATCTCAGAATATGATCAAACATGGTCTCTACCAGAAAACTATGATATTCAATCCTTGAATATCATAGCACAGGTCATCTTGAGAAGATCTAGTTAAGTTAGTAAACAATAACAGCATCAAATGATTATAAGAATTATAATTGGGGGAGTCTTGTATGAATTATAATTGCTTTTATGGAAAATATATTTTCGGAGTTCTGTAAATATTTTATAGTTGAAGTTCATATTTCATTTTGATTTCTGTTGATCAAAACAGTGAAAATAGCAACGACCAAACCTGAAAAGTAACAATGACGATGACGATGACAAAAATATATTTGGCAGCAAGAAGAAGAATAGAATCTACAACAAGTACAAATCATGATAAAAAAAAGTAAAGCAACATAGAAGTGAGTCAACCAATGTTGTGTCCTGTTACTGAAATAATAACACTGCTCTTTGTTTTGTTTTGTTTCTTTATGAAATGTTTCTAACGCAATCTATAACATTGTAAACCTTTTTTAAATATTAACAACACATCCACTTTCATTTGAGAAGAATTAAATAATCTGAAATGAAATGGATATAAATAATAAATATGTAAAACAACACATAAATTTTTTAAAAAAGCAATAATTCCAGGACATTTATATTTATCCGATAGGGAAGGCGTTGTACGCAACTGACCGTAACGAATTTTATCAAATTATTTCCAATGTTCTGTGTCTATTTTTAGAGAAATTTTGCATACCTGTAAGTTAAACACACATACAGGGTGTTCGGGCAAAATTTGACGATTTGCATAAAATGGAACACAATGTCACGTCCAAAATTAAAACTATTTTTAAAAATTCAAAAAATATCAACTAGATTATACCTGGGAGATAACAGTTTGCTCATAGTAGCCACCCTCAGCTCACACCACGACCTCAAGACAGCTCCGGAGTCTGGCGCATGCATTCCTCACTGTGCCTTTGGTAAGCACTTTGAACACCTCCTTGACCTTGGCCACCAGCTCGACTTCCCTGTTGCAGGCAGTGTGGTTAGTGTCTCCCTCAACCGCGCCCCACACATAGTAATCCATGGAATTACAATAGGGGAAATTAGAAAGCCAGGAATTGACGCTGGTAAAGTCGTAGAACTTCTCTGAAAACCACTTCTGATTCTTTCCGGAAGTAGGGCAAGGGGCCGAATACTATTGCCACGCATCTAGTCTTGCAACAGCCATACTCTCCAGCCAGGGTTTGACCACAGTCTCCAGCAGCTCCACATACCTGTCTGAATTGGAACTTAAAGACCTATTCAATGATGTGGAAGTTAACTCCGGCGTGCAGGTACTGTTATAACTCCTGTTGCGAACCATGACTTCGTAGTCTCCGCCGATGCAGTCCATGCTACGTTTTACAACTTTACAGTGTTTACAGAGCATTGAACAACAACCATAATGTCAGTGCTGTGATACCTGGCACGAATCAACATGGTGCAGGTCACTCAGCTCCAATATTCAGATTAATTCGTGTCCTTCATGTCAGCTAACATATCCTCAATTATAACTGGAAACTTTATGTTCGCCACCATTGTTAACCCCTCATCAATAAATCGAGCTGTTTTCCAAGTAAAGAGACATAAAATATCGTCGAATTTAGCCCGACAACCTTGTACATGAATACAAGTATCTATGCATGCTTTTGTAAAGGTATTTGCGGAAATATCGTGGCACTCCGTCCGTTACGACGACGAGGGTTCCAGTTAATTCGATCAGCGGAACAACCTGCTCGTGAAATTAACATGCGAGTGGCTGAGCACTCCACAGACACGTGTAACCTTAACTTAGTTCTCGGGGATATTCAGCGTGATACAGAGTGTGACAAGGCTGGCCCTTTGAAATACGGGTACAAGAGAAACGGGAAAAAAGGGTGAGAGAAAGTTGTGGTGGAGGAGTACAGCAGGGTTCACCACCCCACTCTACCAGAGCCTCTTGTAACTTTATGGGTTTCCGCTCAATAAACATTCACAACACCCAGTCTGGAAATCGAAACCGCGATCACACGACCGCGAGTCCGCTGCCCTATCCACTGGACCATTGCGCCTCCTGCGGAAATACATATAAGCTAAGACAGTAGAATGAGTGTTCATCTGAAGGTTACTTGTTCCGTCACACAACAGACCGCATTTACTGACTCCTTTGTTGGTTTATAACCTGTTCAAAGCACAACAAAGTAAATAAAACTTTGTAAGCAAGAAATAACAATTGTCTCATTACATGCAGTGTGCTGTTCAGTTTTTGAAATACTGACCCTCGGTCGGTTACGACGACGAGTGTTCCAGTTGTTCCGATATAACGGAACAGCCCACTCGTGAAATTAACGTACAAGTGGCTGAACACTCTACAGACAAGCGTACCATTCAGGTAGTTCTCAAGGCCTTTCAGTGACACAGAATCTGACAAGGCCGGCCTTTGAAAATACACTTCCTACTCATTTTTGCCAGTTGAGTGGCCTTAGGGCAGCGTGAAAAAAAGTGTTTTACGCAAAGACCCCAAGCGCCGCTGGGAATCGAACTCATTACCGTAAGATCGTGAGCCGAAAACACTAAACACGAAGCCAAATGCCTACAAAACAGAAAGGATATAAGTCGTAGGCTTCCGTCCATGCCAGGAATTATCTTTCTGATGTCTTAATAATTGCACATCACATTAGTATAGTTAATACCACTCAGTTTATGTGAGTTATCTCATGACTTTGTAAGTAAAAGAGCTCGTATTCTGTAGGCGTATGTAATAATTTTTGTTTTTAATAGAGTGGCGCAGGAGTGGCTGTGTGGTAAGTAGTTTGCTTACCAGCCATATGGTTCCGGGTTCATTCCAACTGCGTGGCACATTGGGCTGGTGACTTCTACTATAGCCTCGGGTATAGCCCGTAGTATATATATACACATATATGTATATATATATATATATGTATATATATATATATATATATATATAGGTAATGTGTGTGTGTATATGTTTGTGTGACTGTGTTTATCCTCCCAACATTGCTTGACAACCGATGCTGACATGTCTACGTCCCCGTACCTTAGCGGTTTGGCTATAGAAACTGATAGAATATATACTAGGCTTACAAAGAATAAGTTCTGGGGTCGATTTGTTCGACTAAAGGCCGTGCTCCAGCATGGCCGCAGAACAATAACTGAAACAAGTAAAAGAGTAGCACAAGAGCCGCCTTGGTATTGTTTCGGTTACTTTTTAGCCTGTAAGTCACATTCCGAACAACATTCATATACAAGATTAGTCATTCTCTATAGAGCATCCGTAGATATCTTGAGTATTGGCTATTCCGATCTATGAAGAACGAATTTATAAAGAACGGCCGCTTAATATCTCAATGAGGAATGAGATCAACTTTCAAATATAATGAAAATTTTCTTCATTATATTGTAATTTACAGGGATTTTCCACGAAGTATATAGGTATAGAGAAAACTAGAACGAAACAGTAGTGGGGCAGTGTTAGGATTTTACATATGTAGTGAATACAGCCAAATAAATAAACAGTAAAACTGACCTTAGAGAGGGCGCGTGGCTTCGCGGTTCGGGTGTACGGCTCATGATCGCCAGATCGTGACTTTGATTCCCGACAGAGGTTGTATTCTTAAGCAAAATACTTATTTCACGTTGCTCTAGTCCACTCAGCCGGTAAAAATGAATAGTACCTGTAATTCGAAGGGCTAGCCTTGCCACACTCTGTGTCACGCTGAATCTCCCTGAGCACTACGTTAAAGGCCCGTGCGTCGGAGTTCTCAGCCACTGGCACGTTAATTTCACGAGCAGGCGGTCCTGCTGATCGTATCAATTGAAACCTTTGTCGTCGTAACTGACGAAATACCAGTTACAGTCAAAAGTAACCTTAACGAAAGAGTGGACAGTCAGAACTAATCTCTAGTACACGGACAGAGACCAATATTTATATTCTAGAACTTGCTACCCATGTCACATTAAACGGAACATCCCATTCAATATCGCAAGACATCTATACTCAATGGTTACGGCCACGTATATACCAGAGTAATGTAAAGAAACAGACACACTTAGATACGTACGCACGTCCATAAATAGGTAGAAATAGAGGGAGACAAACGTAGCTTTTGGTTGATTCATGATTGAATATTTGTGTCTCCATGAATGACATGGTAGGTGTTAAAAATGAATAAGTGTTTGGTAGAGTAGAAGGGTATATGGTGGTAATTATTTTACTAATCGTGCGCGAGTGAAAGTTGCGATTATAGTTATGATTATAATATGATTAGAATTGGTCCGATGTGAAGGAGTGGGTTATATCATGATAATGTTCAGTGACAAACATGGCGATGGTGTGTCATAGAAGAGCTGTGTGGACGTAGGTGGTCTTGGATAGCAATGGTGGATGGACATGTTTGGAGAGGATTTAACAGCTGAGTGTTTGAATTCTCTGGTGGCTGTAGTGACAGAAAATTTCATTTCAATTGACTAAGTTTGGAAAATGTCGGAGATTTCAATGGAGTATTGAGCGAGTAAGGAAGAGAGACAGAGAGAAAAAGGGGACAGAGAGAGGGGAGAGGAGGGCAGACAGATAGGCAGAGAGCGTGACAGAGAGTGGGGTAGAAAGAGAGAGTGAAGTAAGTGTAAACTTGTTTAAGAGAGAGATTGAGAGAGAGAGAGAGAGGCAGAGGAGAAGAGGAAGAAGAAAATAAATTGAGAATGGAAATGAGATAGAAAGATTGCTGACGGGGAAATAGTAACACACACACTCACAAATACACACACACACACACACACACACACACACACACACACATACAGCACAACACATACGCACCACACGCACTCAAACACACACAACGCTTACAGACAACACACACACAGAAACACACTCGCATAAAGTGAAAAATAGTTTGATAGATGGACATAGATAGATAGACAGATAGATAGGTAAGTAAATAGATACACACACACACACACACACACTGAGTGAGTGGCTAAGTGAGGTAAGGGAGGAGTAGAGAAAATCAAATCAGAAATTGCTTATCCATCTGTAAAGAATTTGTTTCCGAGACTGTGGAGTGAGAGACATTGGTTGGGAAAGTTGGAAAATGACTGTCAGAATATGACGTCGAAAATCAATAATGATTATATTGAAATATCAAACAAGGGAAGCTTCTAAAGGCAATATATGATAAAGTTGGAGGTAAATATATTTTAATACATACAGTCATTCACAGATGAGCATATATATATATATATATATATATATATATATATATATTCATGTATGTATGTGTGTCCGTGTGTGTGTGTGTGTGTGTGTGTGTGTGTGTGTGTGTGTGTGTGTGTGTGTGTGTGTGTGTGCAGCTAGGCAGAGGTAATATTCATTATTGATCATTAATATTATTTGTATAGCCTTAAAGCAGTGGAATGGATAAAATTGACTCTTTTTTTTTTTAACAAAAATCTTTTAGAGAGTAGAGGGGGAACAACGTTGATGGACTCTGCAGACAGATCGATTCCATTGTAGTGCTATTGATGTAGATGCTGTTTATATTTTGTTTGAAGATGCCTACTGGGGAAAAAGTGGCGCAGGGTGAAAATTTGAAAGTGTACTAGCACTTAAAGGGGAAAAATTGAGCGAAATGTTTAATGCGGAAATATAGCAATGAGAACCAAAAATAGAGAAAACGAGAGAAGCTGGAGAGACAAAGAGGCATGTGTCTATTGATCTTTATAGTTCTGAGTATGAATTTATCTAATGAGGAACGAAGAGAGCAGTTTAAAATTGTGTTCGTTATTCAGTGGTTCTGTAACGTGTTTTTGGTGGTGAGACTTAATAATCTCCTAATTAACATATATTTGAATGTGGATTACAATGCCTTTCTCTGAAGCGATATTTTGCCAATTATTTGAATATATATCGTTTGTTGGCAAGTTATTAAACGCGAAATATTTATGGCTCAGTAAATATAAGCTTAATCGTAAGGATATAGATTATAAAATATTAATTGTTAGAGAGGTTGTTAAAGCTTTGGTCAACAGTTTTTATACTGTCTTTCAATTCCAGTCTCTCATTGTGTTCCTGGTGCTGCGTAATACTTAGAAAAAAAAAACAGTCTTCGTTTCTATCCAAATCACTGCTCCATAAAAAAATGTTGAGGTTATGAAGATAATAAAGGTTGTTTGTGGTATAGAGTAATTGAAAGCCATAAGCTACGAAAACATTAAACTTGATATAGCTGACTGGAACACGTTGTCCGATAAGAACCAGAAGTTTATTGGAACATATCGTTATGTGCGAAAGACGTGAGAACTTGGGGCTAGGTTGAATTGTCGATTGCCAGCTTGTAGTTACGATTCACGCTTAGCGATTCCATTCAGTTATATATGAAAAACCATGCGAAGGACTGGCCTCCCGCTCAGGAGCTCAGGAGAAGTGTTGCAATCTCGGTTATATATGCGAAGCGAAACTGAATAACTGCTTCTATATATTTTAGGAATCGAGACAAGAATGTTCGTAAAAAATTTATTTTAATTTTTTTACCTTATGAGAGTTAGAGGTGTAAGGGATATTAAAGGATAAATAACCAGTGATAAAGACTAGGTGAGGGAAAGTGCAGATGATCTTGTATGTGACAGATTATCAGCAAACAAAAATGGTGGTGATACTTAATTTATCAAGTTTACTGTCCCGAAGTCAAATATGTGAAATCTGTACTGAAGGGACTCAGGAAGCGCTTCTCCCTCGCCATCCTCCGGGTTAACACGTTATCTAGTTTGTCTGCTGAGACCATGAGCCATCAGAGTTATTCCATATGGTTAACAAACAAACAAAATATTATTAAGACGGTGGATCATAATATTCGTGATGGAAGTATCAGAGACATCTGATTTGGACGGGTGTATGTTAACCATTTTCCTCTTCGACTTTTACCGCCCAAAAGAAATTTCATACGCAAGGAATGAAAATAAACTAGGATATGTAAGTATGAGGGAATATATATGCGCGTATGTATATTCGTATCCATATAATTGATACTGGTGTTGTTATTATTCTTGTGCTTTATAATAAAATATTATACTCTCAGAGTTAGTGGCAAATTTACCTATGCGTTTCATGTTTAAAGTACTTGAGGTGAAGAACCGTATACAGCAATCTTCGATACGAAGTCTCGCAGAGAATACAGAACCTCAGCGATGTTGCACATCTGCAGCAGGAGTTGGACTCAATTCACAGACGGGCTGAGGTTGATAATATGCAGTTTAATGCTGAAAAGTTCCAGGCCCTACGCTACCAATGTCCAAAACTGAATATGAAACTTACAGAGTCCACGGGTCCACAGGGAATTACAATCCCAGAGCCTAAATCAATGAGGGACCTGGGTATCGACATGAGTGATGATACCTCTTTCCAAGTGCACATTACCAGGGTGGCGACAAAATGCAGACGATTGGCTGGACAGATCTTGAGAATATTCATAACCAGAGATAAGGAAACCATGATGGACATCTAGAGGACATTCGCCCTCAGCTGCCTGGATAACTGCTACCAGCTATGGTCACCCAACAATGCAAAATGAACAGTAGACCTTCAAGCAATACAGCGAAGCTTCACAAAGAAGATCGTCTCTTTGCAACAGCTCAGTTACTGGGAAAGGCTGAAACAGATAAGACTCTATTCCCTGAATCGAAGGTGGGAGAGGAATGCAGTAATTATACATTTGGCATTGAAAGCTACACCAATGACAGAACGTGTCGACAGTGCACAGTGCTAAAGGTCCCAGCAATGCCATCGCGTTTCAGGACCAGTTATTGCAACAGCCTGGCTTTCAGGGGGCCCACTGATTAGAACTACCAGAGAAGTCATTCTTTTTCTGCTTTCAAATACACACACACACACACACACACACACACACACACACACACACACACATACACACACGCACACACACACACACACACACACACACACACACACACACACACACACACACACACACACACACACACACACACACACACACACATATATATATATATATATATAGACATAGCAAGAAGAAAATGGAGGGAATACCGAGGTAGTTTTCATCAGCTGTTAAGCATTATCTTATGCCTCTTCATTTATTTTAAACAGTTCTGATCATATATAAATACATGCGTAAAGTACTAGTAATTTCTATGTTTATATATGTGTATATATTTATTTATATGCAAGGACAATACGAACAACTGCAGGAATGCACCCTACTTAACGCATGAAATATGTATGTGTATAAGTATGCGTATATACATATTTGTATGTATTTGTATGTGTATGCATATATATGTATTTCTCCATTTGTGCCTTTTCAGTTCTAAAAAACTGTACTCCTCACAAACTCCATTATTTTCTTCGATTATACTATTATTTCTCTTTCTCTTTTTATGCATTCTCTAATAAGAATACTGTACTACACCTACTAATAACTAATTCTGTCATAATTATGTACATGCATGTATGCATGTGTGTATGTATATGTATGTATGTATGTGTGGGTGTGTATGTATATATATGTAAATGTATATATATATATTTATATATGCATAAATTAACCCTATGAACTTCTTGGACTATCTTATAAAAAATACTCTCTCACGTAGCCTAGAGGCATATCCGAG
>NC_142937.1:28941552-28956552 GCF_046866305.1 Octopus bimaculoides
CAAGCGCTGTTCTCTCGAACCATACCTATGTATTTCTGTATTCCAAATCCTTATGTAGATGGTATATTTTTGTTAGGTATGCATAAGAGTTAAAAATATTGGAAAATATTTTCTGCAGATTAATAATATCAAAATAGGGGATAGAAAAAATTTTAGACATTATTTATTCACCATTACACGTGTTTCATTTGCTAATAGGTGTTACAAATTTATACACGTAGTTGATAACATGTATGATATCTCATATTTGAAATCCTTCAGACAGAGAATCAAATATTAATATTTTATTTGATTCTCTGTGGTAATGACAGTAATAGAAGATACCAATTTCGGGGGACGGGGGATTGAGTCGATTACCAGTGCTCAACAGGTACTTATTTTATCGAACGGCGAAATGATGGAATGCAAAGGCGACTTCGGCGGAATTTCAATACAAAACATAAGGACGGACAAAATACTGCTAAACAATTTTCCTCGTGTGCTAACAATTCTGCCAGTTACTATTATTATTATTGTTATTATTATTATTATTATTATCATTATTATTATTATTATTATTATTTTCCACAAGGACGTTCACCCCAGTGCATAACTGGTACTTATTTAATCGACCCCGAAACGATGAAATGTGAAGCCGACCTCGGCAGAATTTGAACTGAGAACGTAGTAACTGGCGAAATACAGCTAAGCATTTCGTTCGTTGTGCTAATAATACTGCCAGCTCACCCCCTTATTCTATAAACTAATTATGAGATCCTTATCTTCTGTGTTAAACCTTTAAAAACAAAATTACTAAATTCGTATGACGTAATCTCTCATCTTATCTCGGTGGTCCCATAGCACGCCTCAAATATCACGTAAACGACGAACAGGCCTTGCTGGGTGGGAAAACGCTTTTAAAACGTCTGGAGAAAATTCAAACTGTTGCTTTGTTATAGTTGTCGCACATCTGCCATTTTCACAGAAATTATGGGTTCGAATCCCACGGACTGCATTCGATATTTTCAATGCAAGGGGGCTTTTAAATTCGATATGCTACAGGGTTAAAAAAGAGCTAATTCCAACTTCTCAAAGTTTCTAAATTTTTATGACATAAACACCATAAACACCATACAATCTTAGTGGTAAGAATAAAACTACGAGAATGTTTAGAGAAAATTCGAACGGTTGCTTCATTATAATCCTATCTACTATAGGTGCAAGGCTCGATGTTTTTTCGGGAGGAGTAAATCGATTACATCGACCCTAGAACTCAACTAGTACTTAATTTATCGAATCCGAGAGGATGAAAAGCAAAGTCAACCTCGGAAACCTTGGCGGAATCTGAACCCAGAACGTAGCGGCAGACGAAATACCGCTAAGCATTTCGCCCGGCGTGGTAACGTTTCTGCCAGCTTACCGCCTTTTTTTTTCTATTTTTGCTTCGTCATAATGATTTCAAAAGTCCTGTCATATCAACAGAATACATTCCACTTTTTCCATCAAAGGGTTTGTTAACCCACTTGTGCACTCTCTGTTATTGAACACGTAACATTGAATGATGCATTATATCGGAACGAGAACTTACTTTAGCATATCTGCTCCATTTTCTACATAATTGAGATGATTTTACGCAATGTCATATACTTCACATCATAACTAACACTGCTTTGTCTATTGTATTTAGTTTCCTTTATGTTTATAATATTTTTATCTCATGCTATATCTTTTTTATCTCGTTCTCTTATATCAGATCGTCTACCACTGAATCTCTTTATTTAGTTGATTTATATTCCTGCTTAATTTAATATTTATTTTACTTTATTCCATTTCTTACATTGTTGGCAATCAATTCAATTCTCAACAGTACTTCTTCCTGTTTGTTTTGTAATGTCTGCCTGCGTTGTGGGAAGATTAAATGTTACCATCTTTTATAATATTACAACTGATATGGAGACTGAAAATCAACAGAGTTTGGATATTATATAAGTAACATATATAAGTGTGCATGTGTGTATGTGCTTGCATATACTTACTTACATACACACACACACACACACACACACACACACACATATATATACATATATATATATATATATATATATATATATATATATATATATATATATACATACATACATACATACATATATATTTATATAATATATATGTGAAAAGACATATGTATATATGTGTGTGTGAGAGCGTGTGTGCATGCGTGCGTGTGTGTGCGTGTGCGTGTGTGTGTGTGTGTGTGTGTGTGTGTGTGTGTGTGTGTACAGCTCCAGGTCTCTAGCTAGTTATCAAGCTATCTACGTCACGATAAACATACTTAACTGATATGAAATATATTGTTGAGACTAAGTTATGATGAAAGTTGAACAATTTTCATATATAAAATAAATTATGTAAGTTGTAATGGTAATATATGAAAAATTCCCATATATAGCAGAGCAAATATACTCAACATGCGACAAAAAACAAGTACGCAAACACATACACACTCACACACATGGGCACTTGCATTCATATACATAAATATATATATTTATATCTAAATGTGTGTGCGCGTGTGCGTAATTATATATATGAAATGTTTTAGTAACATCTTTGGAGTATATACATCTGCTTCCTATTAGCCAGATTATATTATTATTATTATTATTATCATCATCATTGCCTTTGCACAGGTTCTAACGCTGGAGATGTACTACAGTGTCAGCTTTTCACTACCAGTGAACTAACGTAACGCCTCTTATTTTTCAAGCACCTTCCGGAATATTCGAGCGGTTCCAAGAAGTGCTGTTTTCTGCAAGTTCTCCACCCTTATTGCAGCACCTGTTTGTTTCACATAAGTGGCAAACAGGATATCGGCCTGTAATTGTCTACCATATTGCCTTTTTCGATGTTTTTCAAGCACAGCAATGCCCTACCAAATGTCAACCACTCTGGTGTTGCTTGGTCGGCATTTAACAAAGTGTTGATTTGCGCAGCTATTCGTGCGTGACATTCACCAAATCTTTTGATGCAGTAGCCTTAAACTCCATCTGGTCCCGGGGCCTACCAGTTGCTCCTTTTTTTCTTTTGCTGATTTTCTTCACTTCCTTAACTGAAATGACGAATTCTACCTGTTTTGGACAGCAGACTACTATTTATTTCAGTTCTTGCAACTATTCAGCATCCTTCTTGTGCTCCTTGTCTTTGCTCCAGATGTCTCTTTAAAGCATTTGACTTTCAATATTATCTGGTATCAAATTTTCATTTGTACACCCTTCATTTATTCCTTTATAGAATCTCTTCTGATCTACTCTGAATAACCTATTCTAGTCGTAACCCTTCATTCTTTGGTGGTATCTTAACGTCTTGCTTTCTTTGTATGGAGGCGTTGTTTCCGTTCCTCCACTACTACTTTCAGGCCCTTTCTTTCAATATTATACTTCCTTTTCAGCACCCTGTATTTTTGTTCGCTTTTAAGCTCTTGTTTCTCTTTTCGGTCTAACACAGAGATTTCCTTCGAGAGCATGTCTAACTCTGCCTGGATTCTTCTTTTCCACCATGGATCTTTTCTTTTGTCACTCCTATTATGTTTCGTTTTCTTGACATCAACACCCACGTTTTCTGCTACAACAATACTTGCTGCCTTGATCAAATCATTTGTTTCTCTGATGTTGTTTGTTCTGATGTATTTCAGAATTTCATTGGCATTTTTCGTTTCTTGGTTCAAATTCCAACGATCAACATATTTAAGGTTGCAAATAATGTCGCTATCGTTCTCCTGTTTATTATTATTATTTATTCTTATTATTCTTATTATTCTTATTATTATTATTATTATTATTATTATTATTATTATCATTATTATTATTATTATTATTATTATTATTATTATTATTATTATTATTATTATTATTATTATTATTATTATGTCTGACTTTTGCTTTGTATTTGTACAAGTTGACTCCAAGTCTCACCCAGAGACCCCAAGAGATGACAAGTCAGAAGTTCGTGTTGGTGTTATGCCAGATTGTCATATATTTGGTTTAACACATGGAATTGTTCGAGGTAATATTTAAGAAAACATAAGAAAATTATGAGGTTTTTAAATTTCAGATTTAAAGTTTGAGAGTTTCATAATAATCACTTTTACTAATCCAAATTTATATAATCAAATTGCTTCCCCCACCCTCTCAGGAACCACATTTAGAAACTAATATTAGCTTATAAAATATTGGGTTGATAAGCTCTTTTGATGATGGAGGTTCGAATGATGCCCAAGGACCTTTTCAGCCCAGTGTTTATTTTTACACAGTATCGAATAATTTATTATTCATAGCTTTATCTACTACAAGTTCCACCGATAAAAACATATTTACTTCATATCGCTCGGAGTTTGTAATTTCTTATGATGTATCAATTATTTTTATGCGCAGATTGCAAGATTTGTGAGATTGCACTGAATGTAGTTAGATATGTGAAGGTTTTTAAAGGACAAAATTTAAATTCAAGAGATGGGGAAAATATATAAGATAGAAACAAAAACGGATGATATGTATATAGAATAGAATAAATTTCGATACAGGTTGAAAGATAATGAAGACTGGAAGTATTCGCATATATATATATATATATATATATATATATATATATATATATATATATGTGTGTGTGTGTGTGTGTGTGTGTGTGTGTGTGTGTGTGTGTGTGTGTGTGTGTCTGTGTGTGTGTGTGTGTGTGTGTGTCTGTGTGTGTGTGTGTGTGTGTGTGTGTGTATGTATATGATACTTTTGAAAATATGTGTAATATTGAAATACTCCAGAAAGACGAAGAAAGAAAATAGACTATTTTCTTTTTTGGGGTTTTGTAAGAAACGGAATTGAAATTTAGAAAACGTTTAAATGTTTAAATACTAGTAATAGAAACTGAAAACAATGGGATCTCAATTTCCTGAAACGTTCTAAAAAAATATTTTCATGTGTAGAAATATGTATATTTTTATAATAAAATTCAACATGTGTCATGGAAAATATCCAGGAAATAATAAAATTATTTTGAAAGAATGTACAAAAAGGTAGTGACATTGAGTGAAAGGGAAGGAAAAAATATTGCAACGAATGGAAATTCTTGAAAAGACTTGTATACAACAAAAAAAAAGGTGGGGGGAGAAATGGAACTTTTTGTTACTGAGAAATGACAGCAAAGAAACTAATAGAAAATTATACATGTATATGTGTGTCTGTGACTGTATGTATGATATATATATATATATATATATATATATATATATATATATATATGTGTGTGTGTGTGTGCGTGTGTGTGTGTGTGTGTGAAGCATAGCGCTATCTATAAATGTACCACACACACACACACATATATATATATATATATATATATATATATATATATATATATATATATATATATATATATATATATATATATATATATATATATATATATATATATATAAACATATATATACATACATATTGGGGATGCAAACAGAAAAAAACACAATTCAGAAAAGTGGTATCCCAAAAAGTTCCCTGAGTAGTTCCGTAATGCGCCAAACAGGTGGCAGCACACGGTTGTGTGATCAGTTAGAGTTAATAGGTAGTGTACCGAGTGGTGTTGCTGTGTTTATTTCGCAATTTGTGAAATATGTGTTTTTGTGACCATATGTTTGCTACAGTCTGTATAGGAATCTGGAACAAAGAGCCATCCTGAAATTTTGGGTTTAATTTGTGATTTCTGCTACAGAGACATTGAGCATACTCAAGCAAGCTTACGGTAACGAGGCAATGGGTCGTACTAGAAGCGATTGGGAAGACATGCTACGAGCGTCACCCTCGGAAATGTGGAGAAAATTCTTCAGCGTGTGGATGAGATTCGTCGGAGGAGTATATTGATACTTCTCCGACGAATCTCATCCACACGCTTGATGCTGTAGATGTCATATAGGGCGTTGCAGGCAATCCTAACGTCTGAAATGAACACGCAGCATCTTTCTGCAAAGTTCGTCCTGCGCTCGCTGACCACTGAGTAGAAAGAACATTGCATCAAAATTTATCAAGATCTCCGTCAGTGTGCCGCACATGACCCTTCCTTCATGTCCAGGTTCATGACAGGTGACGGCAGTTGCGTCTACAGCTACGATTGAGATGAAGCAGCGGTCATCACAATGGAAAACCCTTCATCTCCACGACCGAAGAAGGCACGATAGAGTCGCAGCTCAATCAAGAGTTGCTCATCGTTTTTCGATAACCGCGGTATTGTGCATCAAGGATCGGTGTATTGCTGTGCAAGGCGATTATTTCAAAGCAGACGAAGTTAAAACTTAGGAAAATATGTTATTTTTTATTAGTCATAACTAATCCGGGAGCTTTTTGATACCAAATTTAATATACATATATATATATGTAGGAAGAATAGAAGTTGGAAATGCACTGAGAATAGTTAAAATATTATTTATTGAAATATTTAAACCGGTTTCACAGTTTACACTGATTTTCAAAAATATGAAATAGAAAAGGCGTGGCTTATGTCGCATCTGTCTTGCTTCTAACTAGTGTTTGAAGTCTGTCCTGTTTTTATAGGGAGTTCATGACTCAAATTAGTATATGTTTTGAATAGAATTTGATTGGTAGTGGATAGTCACATGACTGGTCTTAGAAATTTTTGTAGGTTCTCCGCTACGTCTGTGGGTTAGTATCAAGTGACAATGTTTGGCATTGTAAGTTAAGGCTGATACGATTGACTGAACAAGTCCAAACAATCAACGCTCTGCATATCTTCTGTCAGTTGTTTATAGAGAATAAACACATGATTAAATTTATAACATTTTGTACGTTTCCCGCTACGTCCGTATGTTAGTGTCACGTGACAGTATATTTTTGCCTAAAAAGAAAGCCGACACGGTAGAGTGAACATGTGTAGTTACAATCAAGGCACTCCAAATTTAATGTCTGGTGTAAGAGTGAACATGTAGTCCAGTGTCTAAAGTTTAAGTTGTCAGCTGTGCCGGTTCTTCCTGTTAAGTGACAGAATGAGATTTGTGGGTTAATAGGTATTTTTGTATATACTCTGTTAAAGTTTGTTAATTCTTGGTTTGTACTTTTGTATGAAAGCATTCTCTTTGTTTATCCGTGCTTCATCTGTGGTATTCGCTTAACATGGGTAGAATGGGTAGACGTGAAATTTGGGGGATTTATTTCTTACACATTTGTCTATGTCTCCACTCAGTGGAATCTGTCTAGTACTGAATGATCAGTCTAATTCTTAGAGTAAGTTTTGTTTGGCCTATGTAATCTTTATGATAGCGTATATTAAATTCCTTGAAGAACATGTATGGCGATTGATTTTTACGGTAAAAGTCTGTCCTGATTTCAATATGTAAGTTGTGTCTTCAATAAGGTTGATGAAGGTCCCGCAGTTGGGGCGACCATACTTTTTAACTGTTGGTGTAGGAATTGTGGAAGGTAATTTAGCAGTTGTGAGGAATTCTTTGAGGGACTTTGATTGTCTTTTACTTTTGATTATTTTGTGTATTTCGAATGCTTCTTTCATTCTTGGGTTTTGTTTTAGTAGTGGGATGTTCTGGTGGATAATTTTGCAACATTCTTAAGCCTCTCAAGCTGCTCACAGTAGATCTCCTTTATTACCGTATGCTTTGGGTTTATAAGTTCAAAGTGGATTACACCTTTCATATCTGAGTGGAGTGGAGCAACGTGAAATTAAGTGTTTTGCTCAAGAACACAACGCGTCGCCCGGTTCAAGAATCGAAACCACAATCTTACGATCATGATGCTGACACCCTAACAACTAAGCCATGCGCCTCCACACACACACACACACACACACACACACACACACACACACACACACATATATATGGATGTATACGCATACATTTATATGTGTATATAAATTCACAAACATTTGTATCTGCAAACTTTATGTATTTATTATGTCTATACACTATAATCAGGCGTGCAAGTAACATATAAATATTCTCAGCAAAATGTTAATACAAAACAACTCAAAATCCTGCAAATAAACTTTATATTTTATGTATTCAAAGTGACAGCTTAATACATACATGCATACATGTGTGTGTGTATTTATATATATAAATCTGTCTATTATTCTTATATATGCATATATACATGCTTATATACTTTGTGTATAAGAGTGTGTGTATGTGTGCGTGCGTGTGTGTGCGTATGACTACGTTTCCACTATTGGAATCTTTCTACATCTTGTGTATATCCGCTGTCAAAATATGAATTCCCTTCCAGTAATATATGAATCTAGTAATCCATTCGATTTTGGACTTTCACCTTCTGTTGTGACTTTTGATGTATTTCAACGGGGAACGACTGAGCATGTGTGAGCAGAAATCAAGACAAACTGAAAAGGGTTGACTACATACTTTGTAGTTTCCCTTATTTTACTTTCAAATAAAAATGTAAGAATCTCTTAATGCTGACAGCTCTCTTAATTCTCTTCCAGTGATTCAATATGGCGATGTCTTACAATCTTATTTACTCACCTTTTTCCGTAGTTGTTTTATTAGTTTGTTTAATTTTTTTTTTTATTGTTTATGAGCTACTGAAGCAGCTAACTCAGTAATATTTTGTTCATATGGTCTTGAGTTATGTTGCTACCTCTAACATGATTTCAAATTCTCTTGTTTGACTTCATCTTCCTTTCATCCTGTATAACTAAAAGTAAGTTGCAGTAAATATTGTTAATCTATTTTACAATATAAAAATTGTCGTCACAAAATTATGACTTTATGCATATGCAGGAAATAATTTTTATTAAAGATGTTTCGGTGGACAATCAGGGCAAAATGCTCAGCAGCATTTCGTCCGTAATTAAATTCTCAATTGAAATTCAACTGAGGTTGACTATGCCTTTAATCTATTTCGGAGTCGATCATATTAGTACCTTGTTGAGTAATGGGGTCGACGTAATAGACTTACGCTCTCCGCCGAAATTGCTGATCTCATGCCAAAATTGAAACCGGCGGACAGTGAAGTGGTAAAAATTGTTTTTCCGGATCTTGATATTCCTATTTCAAATTTCTCCGAGGTTAACTTCGCCTTCGTCCACCCGGGGTTGATAAAATAAAACGCCAGTCACGTCTTGGATTCGATGATGTCGATTACTTACCATTCCTACAAAAACTGTTGGCCGTGTGCCTATTTCAGAAACCGATAATGATTTCAGGGTGAATTTGTAACCTATTATACGGTTACATTATTTTTTCAACTGACAGAAAATGTTATAATATCGACTTAGACTTTTATATTTAGCGGATGAATTAATATAATGCAATCATCATTTATTTGACCGATATAATTAAATGTATCATTTCATGCAAAAATATGGTAGTAATAATAACAAATATTCTTTTCTACACGAGGCACAAGGTCCGACATTTTTGGGGTGGGGTCCAGTCGATCAGATCTACTTCAGTACGCAATTGGTACTTAGTTTATCGAGCCCAAAAGGATGGAAGGCAAAGTCGACCTCGGCGGAATTTGAACTCAGAACGTAAAGACAACGAAATGCCGCTAAGCATTTCGCCCGGCATGCTAACGTTTCGGCCAGCCCGCCGACTTATTACTATAGCGAAAGACAATTACATGAATATGCAAATAAAAGGAGATGGACAATAATGTATAAAAAGCGATCTGCATGATGATGATGATGATGATGTTAAGGACAACGACGGCGACAATGATGATGAACACGATGATGATGATGATTACGTCGACGGCGATGATAATGTTTATGATGATGATGATGAGGTTGTTGATAGTAGCGGCGATATTGGCGATGGTGTTGATGGCGGTGACGGTGATGATGTTATTGGTGTTGGTGGTGGTGCTGTTGTTACAGAGGAGGAGGTAGAGATGGATTACGATGAAGAATTGCGAAGAGTATAACAAAGATGATGACGATGATGACGATGAGGAGGGAGAGAAGGAGCATTAAGAGACATCTGTGACGATGTATTTAGTGATATTCTCGTCATATCTTTATTTTTCTCGCCCCTGTGTAATAACATTTAATATTTCTAAAATTTATAAATTGCATCTTTTCACGTCGAACTAATATTTTTTTTGTACAATTTTTCCTTCATTTTCTTGAATCTTTTTTTTTTTTTTTTTGTTGCACATTCTGTGATTTTTTATGTCATATTTCTTCACTAAATACTATTTACGGTAATATTATCATTATTTTGGCAGGTTATTTTGCTTCATCGTGTTCTTTTTTCAGTCATTTATATACATACATACATACATACATACATACACCGATACACATATACATGTTTATACGTAACGATGTGGCTCAAAAGCAATGGATTTTAGGATCGATCTGGTACCGGACAAAGATTCTGGATTATTTTTCCAGGTTTTTTTACATTTCATGAGACCTAAGATTGGAAGAAATTTTGTGTATATAACCCTCGAAAAGAAGGATTAATTAACAAAGTTCCAGAGCTTATTATGAGATGTAAATATATATTTACATACAGTTTAGGGAAATATAGAAAAAAATATATTTACTCGAGAATGATTGATTCTTTGAGTGGCATCTAATGACAATCTCGGGAAAATTTTAAATAGCATTTCCAAGATAAGAATCAGGAATATAATATATAAATAGAAATACTATATAATATATAAACAGAAATGTGTTTCGAAGAAATGTAGGTCAGTATATGATCATCTGTTTATATTTAGTGTATATTTACGCTTCACTACAACATTAGAAATGTAGTTATTGTGTATATATATATATATATATATATATATATATATATATATATATATATATATATATATACATATATATATATATATTGGGGGGGGTATCTATATATATATATAGTCATTTATATGCGCGTGGATCTATCTATCTAAATATATATATACATATATTTATGTATGTGTATGTGTATGTGTTTGTGCATGTAGTTGTTCATGCATATACCTAACCTATATCTATACATATGTGTCCTTGCCTACTATTTCTGTATAGATATAGCTATGAATGCGTGTGTGGACGTCTGTATATATATATATACACACAAACATTTAAATGACTGAAACAAGTTAAAGAATTAAAAAATATATATAAAAATATATATCTATACACACACACATTTATATAGATAACACTCAATTTTATATATATATATATATATATATTTGCTGTTGTGTTGTTGGCACTCCGTCGAGGGATCCAGTTGATCCGATCAACGGAACAGCCTGCTCGTGAAATTAACGTGCAAGTGGCTGAGCACTCCACAGTTACGTGTACCCTTAACCTAGTTCTCGAGGATATTCAGCGTGACACAGTATGACAAGGCTGACCCTTTGAATTACAGGCACAACAGAAACAGGAAGTAAGAGTGAGAGAAAGTTGTGGTGAAAGAGTACAGCAGGGTTCGCCACCATCCCCTGCCGGAGCCTCGTGGAGCTTTAGGTGTTTTCGCTCAATAAACACTAACAACGCCCGGTCTGGGAATCGAAACCGCCTCCACTATATATATATATATGGAGAGAGAGAGAGAGAGAGAGAGAGAGAGAGAGAGAGAAATACATACACCCACACACTATATTAATTCAACTAGAAGCTGTTCCATACATAATGGGGCTTTTTTTTCAATTTCATGAAATAAAAATCGGAGGAGCACGGGGATAAACCACCTGCATCAACTTGCAATAAATCAGGTAATAATTTTACCTTGTCCTTATTCTTAATGCAAATTTTAAGAATGCAGTTCGATTTTAACAGTTACTATTTCAAATCTGACAACAGAAATGAAAAAGGAGCATATTCAGCATATTTTGCTTTATGAGTTCAATAACGGCAACAACGCAACGGAAAGTGCGACGAATATTAATGCAGTATATGGGTATCATCAAACAATAAGCGTAAGGCAGTTCAACTGTGGTTCCAGAATTTCCGAGCCGGAAACTACAGCCTAGTTGACGCGTCTCGTCCTGGAAGATCTGGTAAAACAAAATCTAATCGTAACTGTTGAGGAACTAGCAGAGAAGCTTGTATTTGGTCATTCAATCATTCATCGACACCTGCATGCCATCGGAAAAGTCACCAAATTAGGTCAAAGGTTTTCTCACAAACTTGCCGAGTCTAATCGGGTGTAGAGTGTGAATGTGCGCTCTTCTTTGCTGTTCCGTCGCTAGAATGAACCTTTTTTGGCCCGAACAGTGACTGATGGCGAGATCTGGGTCCTCTATAAAAATGGCAAGCACCGAAGACAGTGGGTAGGGAAAGGAGAAACACTGGCTGCCAAGCTAAAGAAGGTTTTCACCCACGGAAGGTGTTGTTATCTGTTTGGTGGGATATGAAAGGTTTAGTCCGCTTAAAACTTTTAAGACCAAACCAAACGATAACAAAGGAGATCTACTGCGAGCAGCTTGAGGGGCTTAAGTCAACGCTAGAAGAAAAATGAGCATCTTCGGTTTCAAGACGAAAGGTGGTCTTTCATGAGGATAATGGTCGGTCACCTGCAGCGAGGATGACATTAGAAAGACTAGATCAGTTTGAATGGGAAACGATGCTTCGCCCACTATATTCGCCTGACATTGCCTCATCTGATTATCATCTATTCCGCCGTCCACAAGACCATTTGGATGGAAAAAATGGGATATCTGTAGTTGAGGTCAGTAAAGTAGCGGGGGAGTACTTTTCGTGAAGGACAAGAGAATTTTGGAAGAGTGGGCCTTGCAAGTCTACCAGATAAATAGAAGAGCATTGTATAAAATGAAGGTGAGTATATTTCAGACTAAAGAAGAACATTAATTATCTTAATTTTGAAAAATAATAGAAGTATAAAAACAACCGATGACCCAATATATATATATATATATATATATATATATATATATATATATATATATATATATATATATATATATATATATATATATATACACATAATGGCATGATAATTATTTCTGATTCTAGTGGTATTTTAAATAATTTTAATTAATCTTCTGATATATATATTGAAAGCAGTCACTGAATCTCATCTATCTAGAAAAATGTCTGTCTGTTTCTGAGTGTCCGAGTGAGTGAGAGAGCATGATGGATAATTTTACTAGGAAGTCGCACTTAATTGAATGTCGGCGTGAATCGTTGACACTTAAATCTAGATAACACATACGAATTTGAAATTATATATAGACATTACATTGCACAGTCAGCCTCCTAAATTACAACAGAGCAGACACTCGCTATTACTAGACGCAAGGGACTGCAGACAGAAAAATATATGGCGTCATCTATTTATCTAACATTTATCTGCTCAATTATTTATCTAACTTTCCTAAATTATATTGATCTCTATGATTCATTCTATTTCTTGACCAGCCAGTTTCAAATGGTGATTCGTTATGTATTTGTGCTTGCGTAAACTATGATATGCAAATAAAGTGATAAGAACACCTGGGACGAAAGGTATATATTCGTAAAAGGTTTGTATTCTTAAAAACCAAGTTCACCCAGCAAATGGATTTTATACATAAACCTGATGAATCGTTTCTTTTGCAGTATTTTTATAATATTGATGCTAAATTATAGCAACATTCGTCCTAAACCAGGACTGCCGTGTTATGTTGTCAAATAATCTTTACTCCAAAGTTCTGTTGCTGGATATCTCTCGTTATGAGATTTACAAATAGGTATATTTCTGGCGGTTATATCTTTTTTCGAACTCTTCGACTATTTTCTGTCTTCTATTTGATAAAAAAAATTGATAAAGGGGATCTTTCTCGAAACGTGATAAATACATTAAACCTACGTAAGAATCTACAATATATCTTGTCTTTATATTTATCGCCATCACCTTACGTATTTTGCCCAAACTCTTACCTATATTGCTTAGTTTTCAAAATATTTTCAATACAGATTGCACCACTTTAAGCAAATGCAATACATTTTTATATCAGTGTACTTGTTGCTGCTGCTGCTGCTACTACTGCTGATGTTGTTGTTCTTGTTGCTGTTTTTGTTAATGCTGGTGTCGCTTTTGATGTACACGTTGATCATTATTTTTGCCGCTCTCGTTATTGCATTTGTTGTTGCTGTTGTAGTTGCTCCGTGCACGAGAGCTACGCATCTCTGACCTATGCTAGGTTTTACTGCTTCAAACGACGCTTCGGCTGGCATTAGTATTTTAGGCGATGGTGATGTTTATTTGTGAAACTTTACAATTTGGTAGCAAGTTCTGAGAAAGGTAGAGTGTATCTTAGGAATCTTGGAATCAATTATCCTCTTCGTTTTACCATTTTCTTTCTTCATGTCTGCTTGGGTTCTTTTTTTTCGGTAAGTTTTGATAAACTTTTGTCATTCTTCGGCGAAGAATAAATAACAACAGATAAAACAAACCGATATGCGATTAAACAACAAAAGAATTACATGTAGACTTGCAGCGATTTATACATACATGCATACATACATACACAAATATATATATATATGCATATATATATATATATATATATATATATATATATATATATATATATATATATATATATATATATATATACATATATATATATATATATATATATATATATATATATATATATATATATATATATATATATAGACATATATATATATACGCATATATGTATATATATATACATATATATATATAAACATACATACAGAGAGAAAGAGAGATATTTATATGTATATATATGTATGTGTGTGTGTGGTGTCTGTATGTATGTATCTATGCATGTATGTATGTATTAATCTATATATGCGTATATAAGTGTGTGTGTCCATATATATATATATATATATATATATATATATATGTATAACTATTTATACGTATACGTAAATATATATGCGTGTGCATATTTGTATATCTGTGTATGTGTGTGTGTGTGCATGTGTGCGTAAATGCACTATGCAGAGAAAAATGTATATATATTGCATCTAAAAATGCATCTT